>NC_068373.1:33674366-33690571 GCF_023724105.1 Carassius gibelio | reverse complement strand
ATAAATGTGTTCACTACTGTACCATGACGGTTCTCATCCTTCCTCAGGAGACTGACAATAAGGGTGTCATCCGCAAATTTTAAAATTAAAATTTACTTACACAGTCATTAGTGTACAAAATGTAAAGCAAGGCTGAGAGAACCCATCCCTGTGGAGAACCTGTCGACGTTTATAAGGGCATCTGAAAATGTGCTATCTACTTTCACCCTCTGCCTTCTGTCACTTAGAAAATCTTATAACCACCCCACTATCTTATAATTCTAATTTAAATCTGAAATTAATTTTTTTTATTAAAACATGTCTTGTTTATATGCTCTGAGGTAGTGCCAGTGTGTCCTGCAAGCTAAGGAACAATAAAGAACATCTCAAATGAACTCAAAATGTCTGCTAGGAGAGTGAAATGGGCATCTATTCACACAATCACACTCATGCTGATGAGTTCTTCTTGGCCCCAACAGGGCTTTTAGGCAGAATTCTTTCAAGATTTGACTGTGCTGACTGTGAGAAAATAGAAATAAAAGCTTGTTAAACACCCCCTGTAGTTCACAAAACATTTTGATAAACTCAATCGGGCTTACAATATGAAGTCATATTTATACTATAATTTTCCTGTTCATAAAGCTAGAGGTATATGTATGTGTTTGTTTGTGTGTGTGTGTGTGTGTGTGTGTGTGTGTGTGTGTGTGTGTGTGTGTGTGTGTGTGTGTGTCATTCATTTCCATTCACAAACCATCAACGTTAGACTTGTTCTGCATGTACAACATGCTGCACTGGAGCATGTTTTGTTCCTTTGAGCTGTGTTTTAAACTCTATTAAAGAGGTCAAACTACTGCTAAAGGCCTCTGTGTACACAGAGCATCTGATGCCCCTTGGTCCCCACTCTAGATCCTGTGCCTTTTATGTATCATTGCTCCAAATCCCAATAAATGATTCAATTGGGAACTCAAATCCAGCCCAAGAGTTCAAAACTCTCTTCTGTTAAGAAAAGCTTTATATCAGGGCCAACCACCAAACAAGATTAGAAATGTGTGCCTGCAACTTTCAAAAAAGAGATGTGGCTTAATGCAGGAGTAACATGTCTAAAGGAAGAACTTAATGTGTGATTTAGCCATCGGACTGTTTTCAAATTTGACCTGGGAAAATGCTCGTCATCCACCGATTTCAGTCATGACAATGTTTTCAGTATTATCTCAAGTAAAGAATTATTGTTTTATTATTATTATTATTATTATTATTATTATTATTATTATTATTATTATTATTATTCATCAAGGATGCATTGGATACAAGAGTGAAAACTTTACAAAAATAATTGTTTTATGTTCTTTTAAAATATAAATTCTTCAAATAATCCTGGAAAAAAAATGCAATGTAGTTTCCACTTAAATACTGTGCAGCACAACATTCAACATTGATAATAATAATAATAATAATAATAATAATAATAATAATAATAATAATAATAATAATAATAATAATACATATTTATTGATCACCAAATCAGCATATTAAAATGCTTTCTGAAGGATGGTGTGAACTGAAGTAATAGCTTCTGAAAAAAAAATGGTTAAAAAAAGAATTTACAAAAATAACTTAAAATAAAAAAGTAATTATTTGAAATTGTAATACTATATCACAGTATTATTATTCAAACAAATCCAGCCTCAGTAAGCTGATTCCTGCTTTTTCTTTTTTAAATTGATTATTAAATATTTAGACAAATGTAGTTCTGATTTTACAAAATGGTTAAACTAAGGAGCGATAATCACATATTTGCTTAAACTTTATTTTTATTTGGTAGCTGTTGTGTCCGGAGCACTGAAGTGAGGTAAAGGATTCCTCAGTATATCCTTGAACAAACCAGCTCTCTGACTGACCTTATTCAATAATTTCCAACATAGTTATTAGGAAGGAAATTCTGAAACTTTTCTCTATGACTATAATGCACATCTCTGTTGCAGTCACATGACGCAGAAATGCCATGTTCAAGACTTGGGCCTGATACCAGAATACTTCAAATACTGAAGTAAATGAGTTTACCAAAGGAATGCTGATGCTTATGCCATTTCCTGAAAATCTGTGATGAGCCTATGTTTGCAAACACCATACATTTGGACTTTTCTTCAGTGTGTTAGGCCTCCTGATACTTTATTATTATTATTATTTAAATAAATTATAGTTTCAAATATATGGCTGTGAATAACTTACTGCATTTTTACAGATACATTTTTAGGTGGTTGATTATAGATGAAGTTATTATACTGTGAGGTAATTAAGCTAAGTACAGTAATTACCTATTTTTTAATGCTCTCAAACGATTAATCGCAATTAATCGCATCCAAAATAAAAGTTTTGCTTACATAATATATGTATGTGTACTTTATTTATTATTTATACATAAATACACACACATACAATATATATTGTTTTATATTTAAATTTATATCCATTTATATATTTAAAATCTTATATTTTATATTATATATAAATATTTTTCATATATAAACAACATATATTTCTTAAATGTATGCATGCATGTGTTTGTATTTATATGTACAAAATAAATATGCACTGTACACACACATATTATTATGTAAACCAAAATGTTTATTTTACATGTGATTAATCACGATTAATCATGTGGCAGCACTAGTTATTTTAAATTTAAATACTATTTCTGCATACGTTTTAGTGTATTTTCGTAAATGTTATGCATTTACTTTTGAGGTAGAACTCAAACTGGCCAAATACAGTTCCCCTAATGCATAATGTCGAAATAATCTCATTACAATAACAGTTAAGGCCTGACATTGTGCTAAAGCATCAAGTTTTATCATGTGTTCAGTTTTATTCCAGCTCTCTCTTCTCTAAGCCTGTTGCTAGAGAAGGATTTTGCTGTATAGTTGGCCGCTGACAGCTTCCATTTTATATTAGTGTCTAACCAGAAATGTGCCACTCTGCAGGACACACTCATTTCAGATGTTGAGGTCTTAAGGAAAGATCTCTGGGGTCACTGAGGATACACTTAGTTGGTCATAAGTACATTCCCCAGAGATCTCTGGGAAAGAGGAAAAGAGCAGGAAGATCCTGGGAGATCTCACAGTGTGGGAATTCTGTCATCTCAAAACAGGAAGAAGCCTGTAGGAATGTGACCCCTAGAAGACACTAAAAGAGACTGAATCGGGGATCATTTAGAATATGTTTCATACTTACTTAAATGCAGTTGACAACTCTTTTGTTTTGTTGGTATATTCCTCCATTTGAGGGTTTTGTGGACAGATGTCACTTTTATCAGAGATGGAGCAATGCATCACATGAGAGTGAAAACAGTGGGCTGTATGTGTGTGTGTGTGAGTGTGAGTGTGCTGTGTTTATGAGCATTTCAGAATGAGTGTGTGTCATGGAAAAGCTTAGGCGTCCATGCAACTAGCTTTTGCCACACACACACACACACACACACACACACAGAGAGAGCTCTGGCTCACCTCGACAAATCCAACAGCAAAGCACTGATGCTGACAGGCTAATTCTGTGCTAAATGGAAAATAAATGGGGAGACAGTCACATGACATTAGTAATAATAGAGAGCGAGCACACACACAAACTGGCACATAAATCTTTTTTGATTTCTTTCTGCTCCTCTGGCCTTCTTAGCTCTGTTTTACAGCATATGCAGAAAGCAGAGTAATGTTTTTTTTTCAGCACCCATATTTTAACAGATTACTTTTTTCACAATGGCCATCCAAACAGATTAAAGACTGGTTGTTTGAAAGAAGATGTGTTTTTTGGCTCCACTTGTTTCGCAAACAGCGACAGTTGTTAATTTTTAGTAATTTTCAATAACCAACTGTCAATATATATATTTTTAAAGAAAATACTGTATACATCAAGGCAGAGCTGCAGATTTTAAGTGGCAGAAACACTTTTTCCTGGTTGTTTATTATTATTAGTAGTAGTAGTAGTAGTAGTAGTGGTAGTATTTATTGTAACACCTTATTTTGAGGTGTCCTTGTTACAAGTTACATGTTGTATTTACTATTACGAAATTTGTTAACATCCTCCACCAATTCCATAATGTGATGACTTCTCGGGTGTCCATAGGCGGACAATAGTCCGAGCCCTTCCTTGGGCACACCGGGGTGAGGCATGGGTGTGTGCTAGCACCAGTGCTCTTTGACATCTTCCTCCTGTGTGTCACCAAGCTTCTCCACAACCAGACTGAAAATAGCAGTGGCATAGCAGTAGACTTCAGACTAGAAGACAACCTCTTTAATATTAGGAGGCTACACGCAACCACAAAACTCTACAGAGAGCGGGTCCTGGGGCTGCAGTATGCACATACTTCAGAGGATCTTCAAACTGTCCTCGCTGTGGCAGTTAAGGCGTACAGCAGGATGGGGCTCACTGTCAACACCTCCAAAACAGAAGAGGTTTGCCAATGGAATACCAATGTCCTACCCACACTGCCTGCCTTCACTGTTGGGCATGAACAGCTGTCAGTTGTGCCATCTTTTAAATATTTGGGGAGTATTCTCGCTGAGGACTATGGCATCGACAACGAAATCCAGATCCACATTACTTAAACAAGCATCAGTTGACTTTGGGAGACTCTAGTGTAGAGTCTTTCACAACAAGAAGCGTCATCCCTCTACAAAAGTAGCTGTATACCAAGCGGTCTGAGTCACGACCCTCCTCTATAGCAATGAAGCTTGGGTAACCTACAGCTGTAACATCAGGTCCCTAGAGAGCTCCAATATAAGCTGCCTGCAATGCATTCTGGGAGTTACATGGATAACACTAACACTAAGTCAACCCCTAATCCTATAACCCAAACCATGTAGTAGATGTGGTTAATTCATATTACTTAAATGTATAATTACACTGTAACAAGAACACCTTAACATAAAGTGTAACCTTATTTATTTATTTTTATTTTGAATGTTCATATAAATTGAGCTTTGAAGACCCCCACCCATTGAACTGTCCACAGACTGAAGTGATCAATGACAGAATATTCCATCCCCCAATTCCATAAAGAGACTCTAACTATACTGTAACTATAACAACAGAGAGAGTCTTTAGCTTTCTATATTAATTCCATTTTTTTTTTTTTATCACCAAACTACTATGTTAGAGAAAGAAAAATAATATGAGAGAGATGGTTGTCAAGGCCAAATGATTATAAAGAGTAAAGCAAAAGTATTTACAAGAAAAGAACTTAAGCAAAGGAAAAAGTATATTACAGTAAATAGAGAAAGAGGGGGACATAAGATAAATAACAGAAAAAGGCTTTAACTTACCGGTATACCAACTAACTTAAGAAATTTTCTTTTACTCGTAATGTTTCTTTTTCTCTTAATGTTTTCTTTTACTTAAAGAATAGTACATTTTAAATTTGACATGAGATAAAGACTCTTGTCATATCAGCTGGTTTATTTTACATATTGCTGGTTGCCACATGTTGAGGTTTAATGACTAGCCAAATTATCCTCATTTTATTTCTGTAACGCCCTCTATTATTGGATTTGTACAAAAAAAAAAAAAAAAACAATGAATCATGGATGATGGTGATGGTGAGCCCATTTCTGCACTGGCTTTAGAACCTGAAAACAAACTGTTCCTGATCCTGGGTGAACGGTTCCTTTTTATTAAAGCATTCGGACTTCATTTGGTGATTTATGGGTCTGTCAGGTTTGTTGCATGTATAAACTTGCCAATGGCATAAAAATAAGATACCAAAAAAGCAGCAATGAAAGGTACTGAGTAAAGTGTCTCTGTGTAACTGAATTAGTTTCACATTTTATATTGAAGCTTATTAGAGCAGAAGCAGATGCACAGTCAAAATGTCAGGGAAAGGTCACTGTAGTGAAGTTTGCTGAATGAATGTAGAATGTGTTGTGTGTATGTGTGTGATATGCTTTGCTGTCCTTGTGGCTATGAAATGTCTCAAAATGTCCTTGAACAAATTGAACAACTTTACAAAAAAGGCAAAAATGGTTCATAATAACATAAAATGTGTAAATTCCTTTAATGGTCTGATTTATCTGTTTATTGGGAGCTATTCACCTACTGGATTAATATATATATATATATATATATATATATATATATATATATATATATATATATCACCACAAAAGGAGCACATGTGATATATATGTGATATATATAAAATATAAATATATCCATCCATCATCTTCCGCTTATCCGGGGCCGGGTCGCGCGGGGGCAACAGTCTAAGCATATATATATATATATATATATATATATATATATATATATATATATATATATATAGTAAGACATAACATGTCTTACTGCAAGCACACCACCTGAGGTCAGTGTAACACCTGATATCAACACAAGACAGCAAGGAGAGACAGATGAGGAGGAATCTTTCTGTAGCTCAGTCACTCTACACTGTCATGCATTATGTGCAGAAATGTGGTATTGGTCCCTTGTTCTGTCAGGTGTTGCCCTGTCCTCTGTAAAAAATAAAAATAAAATAATAATAATAATAATATTTTTTTTTTTGTTTTTTTTTTTTTTTTTTTTTTTTTTTTTTTATATATATATAGTACAGACCAAAAGTTTGGACACACCTTCTCATTCAAAGAGTTTTCTTTATTT
This sequence comes from Carassius gibelio, assembly GCF_023724105.1. Lineage (NCBI taxonomy): Eukaryota > Metazoa > Chordata > Actinopteri > Cypriniformes > Cyprinidae > Carassius > Carassius gibelio. The sequence continues at coordinate 33,683,941 of NC_068373.1, read as the reverse complement.
TCATGACTATGAAAATTGTAGAGTCACACTGAAGGCATCAAGGGCTATTTGAGCAAGAAGGAGAGTGATGGGGTGCCGCGCCAGATGACCTTGCCTCCACAGTCATCGGACCTGAACACAATCGAGATGGTTTAGGGGTGAGCTGGACCGCAGACAGAAGGCAAAAGGGCCAACAAGTGCTAAGCATCTCTCGGGGAACTCCTTCAAGACTGTTGGAAGACCTTTTCAGGTGACTAGCTCTTGAAGCTCATCAAGAGAATGCCAAGAGTGTGCAAAGCAGTAATCAAAGCAAAAGGTGGCTACTTTGAAGAACCTAGAATATGACATATTTTCAGTTGTTTCACACTTTTTTCTATGTATATAATTCCATATATAATTCCACATGTGTTAATTCATAGTTTTGATGCCTTCAGTGTGAATCTACAATTTTCATAGTCATGAAAATAATTGAACTCTTTGAATGAGAAGGTGAGTCCAAACTTTTGGTCTGTACTGTATATATATATATATATATATATATATATATATATATATATATATATATATATATATATATATATATATATATATTTTTTTTTTTTTTTTTTTTTTTTTTTTTTTTTTTTTTTTTCACGACAACATCCCAATTTCAAACGTTAGTTAGTTAGTTTTGCTGAAATAATGATTCCAAGAATTTATCATTTCTATTTTATCATTGTGTATTTCCAGAAGTAGATATGACATGACAAATAGTGTGCAACTCTTTGACTGTGCTATGCTGATGTAAAACAGTACAAAACAAACAATATTCACTGTGACAAAGTGGCACAGTAATCTAACAGAAAAATTAGAACAATATACACATTGAAAGCTGAATGAGGAACATGATTATATACAGTACATGTTTATGGGCACCTTTGTGTTTTTTGCCAGACTTTTGAATCTGTCAGAGTGAATTTGTCAGCTTTTCCTGTTTTCTAGTCCTGTTGTAGCTGATGTGTCATTAGGGTCATGATTGTGTGTTCTTCAGATTGAGAGGGGGAAAACAGTTCACACGTGAAAGCACAGTGTGTTTTAGCTTGTTTTGTATCAAAACAATGCTGTACATGGATTTTAGATTCAAGGAAGTTGAAAAAGTGAAACACAACACACACACAAACACACACACACACTGTACACGCACATCCTTTGGGATGATGTGCAAATTTGTCAACACCTGCATCAGTCACATCTAATCAGTAGAACTAGGCTCAATGGCCTTGTAATGAATTTGTCTGTATGTATGTAAATGGTACATAAACTCTCTTTACAACATGGAAGTTTTTGAGTTAAAATTGTTAACAAAACTTGTTTATATACTTACTTCCATGTCATTCTAAACATGAATGGCTTTCAGTGGAACACAAAAGGACATTTTGAATCAAATTATTTTCTAACCAATTTTATTTTACATTACTTTTCAAACCTGTGCGATGCAAATATGCGAAATTGATTGAGATTTTCAATCAATACAGATTAAAATTTCAGTCTGTTTCTTTTGTAAAGCTCTGTATGGTTTAAGAATATTTAGTTTCCGGTATTGCAAGCATATTAGATAATATACAGTACTTGTAAGTCTTATAAAATAATCACATGTGCTCCTTTTGTGGTGATTTTTGGAGCCAGATAGTACCAAGTTGTGCAAACTTGTGTTCATATGTCTACCAGCTAATCCTGATGACATTCTCTATCAGAACAAAAACAAACTCTTTAAAACCTTCAAGTTGTCTGGAGGTAAAATGAGTGTTTTGGACAATGGAATGTATGTTTGCTACCTCATTACTAGGAAAGTGTCTCTCTTTCTCTCACTATTTGCTCTGTGACAGACAAGCGTGTATTAAGGGTAAATACCATTAAAAGCTATGCAAACCCCTTTCACACTGCACTGCTTTGTGTGGGGCTGTTTGCACAGGTCTGGTTCAGACATGGGGCAAGTGCCAGCATCATTCCTCTCTGCTTGAGTAGCATTGCAACTTCTATCTTCTACTCTCTCTTTCTGTAGTCCTGTGCTAAAACTTTAATTCTGCCAGTGTAAAATAAGGTTTCATGTCAAAAATGTGTGTGTGTGTGTGTGTGTGTGTGCGTGTGTGTGTGCTCTTGTTTTTGTGGCATATCAGTACACAACTCTGTATAATGACATGGGTATGACCCCATTTTTCAAAATGCTTAAAATCATACAGAATGATTTTTTTTTTTTTTTTTTTTTTTTGAGAAAGTAAAAATGCACAAAGTTTCCTGTGAGGGTTAGTGTAGGGCGATAGAATATACAGTTGTACAGTATAAAAACCATTACGCCTATGGGATGTCCCCACTTTTCACAAAAACAAACGTGTGTGTGCGTGTGTGTGTGTACTGGTTTATATGGTTAATGAGGAAACAAATGTGTAATGACATGGTTTATGAGGACACTTGCTGTGTTTAGTTATATTTATTTTTTTAGCAAGATTTAGTGCCCAATGAGATGTTGGCCATTGAAAAATCTTTTGTTTCCTAATGCCAAAAGAAAATCTTACAGGTTTGGAAATGACAAGTACTCTAAATGATGACAGAATTTATATTTTAGGTTAACTATTCATTTAAGAGCATTAGCCACCAGTAAGGGTTAAAAAAGATTAGATTAAATCTACTGAAGCGTTCCCTCAGCTTGTATGGAAAAGTTCCGTGTTCATCCAAGTCGCCGCCTGGTCTGCTGTGACATATGTTTAAAGAATTTTCATCAGGAGCATTCCGATTAACATCAGTGTTGTTGCAGTTTTTTAAGATGTTTTTCTCCTTTCAGAGCTCACGGGAAGAGAGGGAAAAGGAAAGGTCACATTTGGACTCAATGGTTCTGTTAATAATGAAGTTGGATCAGTTGGACAAAGAGATTGAGAATGCTTTAAGCTCCTCCCTCAGCTGCACGCCCAATTTAAAGAGGCGGATCATCTCGGTGAGTGGCCACCATTAAGAAGATTTCATTCAAGTTGTACACAAATCTCATCTTGGTTCTTGGATCAAACTTTATTTTAAGCTCTAGGATAGGGTAGGATTAGGGATGTAGAATATGGTCGTGGAGAATAAGTACTAATAAACAGCCACTATGTTAATAATAGGCAACTAGTTGTTTATACTAATTAAGATTGATCTGAGTTAATTCTAGTGAGAATTGGTCCCTGTTCTTAAGAGTTACCAAGTTTTGTGATGATACAATAAAATAGTGGTCAACAACTGCATCAGACCTTCAGTACTAGTACTAAATCTATGTTGAATTATTTAGTGGTTGGCTGATATATCACCAAGAATTAAATACAGGCCAAGTTTTTTTTTTTTTTTTTTTTTTTATGATTATTTTGACAGACTGACAATGTCAGCACCTGAGCGTTTAGTAATAAAAACATAAAAAGTTCAAAAGTTTAGTGTAAAAAGTAAACATTCCGCAAACACAGATTTTTTTGTCTTTTAATATCTAATGGACATTTATTTTCACAAACTTTGAAAACTTTGTTGAATCCAGCAGTGATTCTAATGTGGGCTTTTATAGACTACATAAAAAAAACCTTTTTATTTTTTACAGCAATTTCTAATCATTTTGTTTTCAACATATATTCAATTTCAAATTATTTACAATTTAGTGAATGTTATGTAAAATAAAGATTTCAGCAATTGTTATGTGTTTTTGCATTTAAAGTAGGACGATGCTACTTTTTTCCTTAACAGGAAGATGATTTAGAAATGCCGGATTCAGCAGGAAGTCTTTCAGCCTCATCGCAGTCTCTAAACATGCCACTTTATCGCTCTTCGTCATCGTTGGCATCATCGGGACCCTCCGGAGCTTCTGGGGCTAGACCAAAAATTGAGGTTAGTTAACCAAAACATCATATTATCTGTTGTGGAACAATTTATCAATTCAAACACTGGAAACTGCAAGGCTTGTGTAAGTTATTAGTCACCTGAGCAGGTCAGCTATTCACTGATGTGAGAAGCACTTTTATATACCATACATCCCCATGGCTCTGGAATTAGTTAAACCCAGTGTCAATCATCACTTAAGTGTCTCTTAAGTGTCCAACATTTACATATGCTTTTCTGTATGCTGAATGACAGTAAACCGTAAACTGGAGTGTGCTGTGGTTCCAGCAGCCACTTTAAAGTGTACTCAAGAAAGATTCTCTCTCTCATCTCGTCTCTCTTTTTTTCTCTCTCTCTCTGAGTGACTAAAGCTACTGGAACATTATAATAACAGCTTTTACTGTCTGCCAAGTTCCCCCAGCTAAAACACAGCGAGAATCATTCCTCACAATCTTCCCCTCATGCACATGTCTGGATGTCTGCGAATGCCAGTGAGATTTTGCGTGAGTTTGCATTCAGATGTGAAAGTAATAATCTCCTGGTTGATTACCCATTGCATGCTTGTTGTTTGTGAAACTAATCTGCCATATTTCGATATGATCCCTTTTGTTTCATCTTTCAGTCTGTAGTCATCTTGATTGAGGTAATGTTAAAATGAAGCAAGTTGCTCGTTGAGTGGCTGTATCCATTTAATCTTGATTAATGGGTCAACACGGCACAGTGCTTAGACAGAGGTCAAGGAGATGAGAGATGAGAAATAGAGCCAGAAAGAAGATCATTAAACACTATAATGAAAGGCACAGGGAATGCAAGCTTACACGTTGGAGCAAGTACCCCCAGACATCATAGCGTGGAACATGTGTCGCAAAGTAAAGCCATTCCTGTTTACTAGAGAAACTACCGTTTACCCTGACACTTATTCAATGTCTGGAAACATGAAGTGTGTGTGTGCACATTTGTAAGCTTCTACTCACACCTATTTTGTTTGTTCGTTCCTGCCATTCCTCACTGGATTACATAAGTGTACCTGGTAAACACATGAAAGATTAGGCCTTTTGATACACACACAAGCTTACTAGCACATACGCAGCATTTGCACGCAAGCGTCTTGCTCTTGCTAAGGTATATTAAACACTAATGGAGCACTGCAAGGACACAGCTACCTTTCATTGCTAATGAATGTTATTTAGAGCCACAGTAGCAGTGACAGTGAATGCCCAGAATGAAGTTTATTGATACATCACTTTATGTCCATACCAGAAAGTTATGCTGGTAACGTCTGTGTACGTGCTCATAGTCTCCATGACCAGAAGGTTAAATAGATACATGGTGAGAGAAAGGACTAGAAGATGTGTCAGTCATGAAATCATGAGGACTCATAAGGGCCTGTTTGAAAATGCATTAGTCATCTTCTAGCTCAAGGCCTTTGCATGGTCTGAAATTAACTTGTGTGTGTGTGTGTGTGTGTGTGTGTGTGTGTGTGTGTGTGTGTGTGTGTGTGTGCGTGCGTGCGTGCGTGCGTGTGTGTGTGTGTGTGTGTGAGAGCGAGAGAGAGAGAGAGAGAGAGAGAGAGAGAGAGAGAATGATATATGGAAATTCTGAACACTATTGTTCAAAAGTTATGGGTTAGATATTTATTTATTTAAACTCATATTTAGGATGTAGAAATAAGTACATTAAGGATGCATCAAGTGGCAATACATTTATATAGTGCTACAAAAGATTTTGATTTCTTTTTATCTTCTATACCTGAGAGAATTTTGAAAATATAGCATGGTTTTCACAAAGCAACACAACTGTTTTCAACATTTATAATAATAATAATAATAAAAATAATAATAATAATAATATTAATAATAATAATAATAATAATAATAATAATAATAATAATAATTAGTGGTGGGCCGTTATCGGCGTTAACGTGCTGCGTTAACGTGAGACTCTTATCGGGCGATTAAAAAAAATATAGCCGTTAATATATTCTCAAAGTTGGGTTGGGAGCTGGGTCTACTTTCACCTTGATATTTTATATAACCGACTGGCTGAGGCCAGCCTAAAAAGATGCTCAGGACAGTTGACGGGCCACCGCTGCACATCGTCACGAAAGCTTATCTTTTTCACGTGTTTTTAAGACATACCGCTTGTCAATTTAAACATTAAAGCATCCAAACACAAGACGCGGAAAAGCTGAACAGAGTAGCTGGTTACTCGAGTGCTGTGTTCGGTGCGGAGAGAGAGAGAGAGCCGCGTATCACGGACAGCGACACTGAACCGAGCTCACTTCTGCCAAGTTCTCCTCGAAGTCCTCCTGCACCTGAACGAACAAATACAAATCGCAGTTTGAACAAACAAAAAGATGTGAAAGAGCCCAATTCAGTACTCGCTGTGTTCTGGTGTTCAGGGCTCACACAGAGAAAGGCGTCTCAAAACACTTGAATTTGCTTATTTTTGCTCTTGTGCCGACAAATACATACAAAATATGTCAAAATATCCACCTTGGAAATTATGCTAGAAAAAACTGCCAGTTATTCCTTAAGTGAAAGTAAACAGTTGAGGAAATAAAATGGGATGTGTATTATATCGGATGCGTTCATCGTCTCTTAAAGTGACCGCGCCTAATTTAGCGACTGACAACTGGCTGCTGTAATGTTAATCCAAGAAAATGAAAATGAAAATCACTCACTGCTCTTGACTGAATTACTTTGTAGTCTTAACAGTCAAACCAAAAATTATTCAGACACCAGATATAATTTTTTATATTTATGGCAAAACTGTAATAATGTGAGAAATGTTTAAGGTGTCTGAATAAATGTAGGTTTGATTGTATATTTCATTTTTACATTGAAGACTCTCCAGTGCTTTTTTACATTTAATTATTTGGTTTTCTGTACCTTGACACCTACAAACTTGAAAAAAACTTAAACATTGTGTAAATGTAAATAAAAATAAAATAAATAAAAATAAATGAACATACAAATTAAACTATTTCAGACAGGGCCCACTGGTACAACCTTCACCATGTCCCCGCTGACACCAGCTACGGCAATTCGAATGAGCCATTTTAATCTAGATTAATCTAGATTAATTTCAAGATAACAGTGAGATTAATCTAGATCCAAAAAATTAATCTATGCCCACCACTAATAATAATAATAATAATAATGTTTATTGAGCACCAAATCAGCATATTAGAATAATTTCTATAAGACACATCTTTCAAGTATTCAAGTATTTTTGAGTGTTTTTTAATCCGTTAATCACAAACAGCATTCATTTGTAGAGTACCTCTAAATTGAATCTGTTCCCCTGTTAAATAATTCAAAACTCTTATGTTACCACCTTACCACCTAAGTGTTTTATAAATAATTGACCTCCATTCCTCTTGATAGATCTAAAATAAAAGTAATTTTTTCCTCCCTCTCTCTCTCTCTCTCTCTGTTAAATACTGACAAACAGTAAAACTTTGGAGTAGGCAAAATGGGTGTAAAAAAAGATTGTTTTTTAGAGAAGGATGTGGAAAATGTAACCTCTTTTTGACCTTAAGCAGGAAATCTCTGTTTTCTGAAGTGTTCAAGGTCAGGCATGCTGTATCAGGTATTCTTACAGCCCAAAACAAGGGCTTTGTCTTGCTCTGTGTGTCCGAGAAAATAGGGGGGGAAATCAGACATGACACATATGATACAATTGATTTTACACATCACAATGACCCACTCTGAGGTTCTGGTTATGTAAGAGGATTGAAAAGAAAGAGATAACTGTGTTTAGGAGACACACTGAGAGTCATGGAAAACATCTAAACAGCCTCATGAATATGCTTTCCCACTCTTCCGATTCATTTCAATGGTATCTATAACTTAGTGCTTAGAGAAGTCATTGGTTAATTCATTCATCTCAAGTCAGCAGTCTGGAAACATTTATTACATCTTATACATTTGGTTGTGTTGACTATATTGATCCAGAACCCTGAATGTTTCAGCCTACTTTCATCTCATAACTCCAGCTTGTCAGGAGCATAAGATATTTGTGTATTTGGCTAGCATTGTGATGTTGACAGTTAATTGGCCCAGCATGGGCAGAACTCAATTGGTCTGAGGTCTTAGCATAAGAAATCTATCTGTCTTTAGGGGTTTTCATCTGTCGGAACTGGCGTCATATTTGTATATCAAAACAGAGGATGCCAGCCAAAGTGAAGTACAGTCATTAGTTGTCTATAAATTTAAAGGTGCGGAATGGCAGGAGATGGAAAGATGTGCGTGACAGGGTCCCCCATTTGTGAAAGCATCGATAACGATAAATCATGATGTAAATATGCAAACACCCACAGACAGAGAGGAAACAGGTGTTATGTACAGTACACACCCACATGCTTATGTATTAACTATAATGAAGGTCATTTTTTAAAAAATGTGTACATAAATATCACATAATGCTGTACTTTGATGTATTCTTGAATAGAAGCCCATTTCTATATTTAATAGGCATGGTGTTATATTTCATAATATAATAATAATTAATAGTTTGATACTATGGGCCCTATCATACATCCGACGCAAGGTGCAGCGCACGTGTGTTTGCTAATCGCTAGTCGCATTTTCCCGTCCAGCGCCACGTTGTTTAATTAGCGAATGCATTTGTGCCCATTTTGCACCCAAGAGGTGTGTTCAGGCACAATGCTGGCGCACTGCTATTTTAAGGAGCTGAAAATAGACTGCGCCATAGACCAACTCAAACCTGGTCTAAAGTCTAAAGTCAATGGCGCAATATTTTATTTTATTTTATTTTTGTTGTTGTTGTTGTTGTTATTTAAAGAGCGCATTGGTAGAAAATGGGCCTCTGGGTGGGTCCACAGTGCGCGTTGACTTTGTTTATTACACACAGGGATGCGCATCACACAAACATGCCAAATATTAAAAACAAAAGGATTATAGTGTAAAAGAATATTATTGTGTACGCTACATAAATATAAAAAATCATTACATGTATTAGAATTAGGCTACCTATTTGCAATTCAGCATATTACTACTTATAATGATGAATGAAATAGGCGAATTAATTGAAAAATCATGCCAATACACACACATATATATTAACTGATTCATCACGCGGAGCTTTGGTGGATTCCTGCTTGTCCCATAGATGATCTGCTCACGCTTTAACTTCGTGCATGAGTAAATCGCTTTCTTTGCTTGAGAAGCGTTTAGCTTTTCCGCCAACAAATTCCGCCACGTAAATCCAAAATAAAGGAAATGGGAGATGACACTCTGATTGGTTTATTGAACGTTATGCCCATTACTCATTAAGAGAACAGGGACAACCAATTCCAAAAACACGGACCGTTTTTCCATTGTTAAAATAGCAAAAGTGGATTTGGACACGCCCTGAGTGCACCTGCGCCATGACTTTCCGCATCTTCAACTTTATATTTCACAATGTGACTTTCATTTGTTATTGAAAACTTGAAGACTTAAGTATCTTAGCACAGTTTGTGGGGTCGATCTCTTCTGAAACTTACTCGTAGAGTCTTTTACTAAAGAGAAAAGTGTATAAATTATCATCTTTGATTGTTAGCATTCAGACAGCATTGGTCTTGCTTTTGTGTCACTTTCTCAGACCACTGTGCCCAGCAGGGTAATTACCGCCCTCCTCGTGTGCCTCACTATGGCACTCTAATCCTGCTTCATAGGTTAGTCTCATTTCTTGTTTTCCCAAAGTGCCGTCTGCTTAATTTA
>NC_068373.1:33654687-33671366 GCF_023724105.1 Carassius gibelio | reverse complement strand
AGTCTAACTTAGACCTTGATGTCCTTTCTATGCTGTCACATTATTATCATATTTCACATTGCTCTTACTAGTTGGTGCAGCATAGTCAAACTGATGAAGTCTGTTGAGCAGCTTGGTCTTTTTGGTGGTGTTTATTGATGAGGAAGGTGCTAGATAAGATAAAAAGGATATAGTTCACCCTTTCAGCATTTACTCGTCTTTATGTTTTTAAAATGAGTGCCTTATGTTCACCAAGGCTGTGCCTATTTGATCAGAAATATGGTAAAAACAGTAATATTGTGAAATATTAAAAGCTAAAATATTATCTAAGAAATAACATATTTCTTATTAGAGTTGAAAACTCTTATGATGCCTAGTATTAGTATTAATATATCTAAACCAATGTGCATGTTTTCAGGATTACTTGATGAATATGTAGACTTTAATCATTTGTAACCTTATAAAAGTCCTTACGGTTACATTGGATAAATGAATTGCATCCTAGCTAGATAGAAGTATTAATAAAAAAATTAAAAAAAACAGCTGACCCCTAAACTTTCCATCAGCAGTTTAAATCAGTGATCAGCTATGTTAGAAGTGCTGGATAGGGAAGAGAACTATTGATTCAAGGTTAAAGGTTCAAGTTTATTGTAAGCCCAAGGGGCAATTTTTGATGCAGCATAAAATCTGTAAACAACACACAACAATCATACTAAAAACAATCCATAAACAATACAAAAAACACTCTCACAGGTTTAAGAGTCTAACAGCAGTAGGAATAAAAGAAAATCCATACCGGTTACTCTTAAGTTTAGGCATACTATAACGTAACCCAGAAGGAAGCATTTTAAACTCATGAAACAGCGGATAAGTATGATCCACAAGAATAGTTTTGGCTTTCTGTAAGACAAACCACTCAAAATTATCTGATAACCCAGTCTGATTAGACTAATAATCTTACTTCCTTGGTTAACAATGCCATTCAATGAGTTCTGATGCTTCACGTTTAGATTACCATGGCAACAACACATAGAGAAACAAAGTACATATTCAATATAAGATCTGTAATACATGGTCATGAGAGTCCTGCTAATATTAAAAGTAGAAAGCTTCCAAAGACAGTGCAACCGTTGCTGGCCATTTTTGTATAGTGCTTTGGTATGAAAATCAAAATGCAGTCTGTTGTCAATAATAAGCCCAAGATACTTATAAGTACAAGCCCATTCCACCATTTGACCTTTAACTATAGTTGGCTGAGCTGATGATGAATGACTAGATCTAAAGTCAATAGCCATATCTCGTCTTCTTTATATTCACACGCAAAAAGTAAACTATCACACCATGTTATAAATGTGTTCACTACTGTACCATGACGGTTCTCATCCTTCCTCAGGAGACTGACAATAAGGGTGTCATCCGCAAATTTTAAAATTAAAATTTACTTACACAGTCATTAGTGTACAAAATGTAAAGCAAGGCTGAGAGAACCCATCCCTGTGGAGAACCTGTCGACGTTTATAAGGGCATCTGAAAATGTGCTATCTACTTTCACCCTCTGCCTTCTGTCACTTAGAAAATCTTATAACCACCCCACTATCTTATAATTCTAATTTAAATCTGAAATTAATTTTTTTTATTAAAACATGTCTTGTTTATATGCTCTGAGGTAGTGCCAGTGTGTCCTGCAAGCTAAGGAACAATAAAGAACATCTCAAATGAACTCAAAATGTCTGCTAGGAGAGTGAAATGGGCATCTATTCACACAATCACACTCATGCTGATGAGTTCTTCTTGGCCCCAACAGGGCTTTTAGGCAGAATTCTTTCAAGATTTGACTGTGCTGACTGTGAGAAAATAGAAATAAAAGCTTGTTAAACACCCCCTGTAGTTCACAAAACATTTTGATAAACTCAATCGGGCTTACAATATGAAGTCATATTTATACTATAATTTTCCTGTTCATAAAGCTAGAGGTATATGTATGTGTTTGTTTGTGTGTGTGTGTGTGTGTGTGTGTGTGTGTGTGTGTGTGTGTGTGTGTGTGTGTGTGTGTGTCATTCATTTCCATTCACAAACCATCAACGTTAGACTTGTTCTGCATGTACAACATGCTGCACTGGAGCATGTTTTGTTCCTTTGAGCTGTGTTTTAAACTCTATTAAAGAGGTCAAACTACTGCTAAAGGCCTCTGTGTACACAGAGCATCTGATGCCCCTTGGTCCCCACTCTAGATCCTGTGCCTTTTATGTATCATTGCTCCAAATCCCAATAAATGATTCAATTGGGAACTCAAATCCAGCCCAAGAGTTCAAAACTCTCTTCTGTTAAGAAAAGCTTTATATCAGGGCCAACCACCAAACAAGATTAGAAATGTGTGCCTGCAACTTTCAAAAAAGAGATGTGGCTTAATGCAGGAGTAACATGTCTAAAGGAAGAACTTAATGTGTGATTTAGCCATCGGACTGTTTTCAAATTTGACCTGGGAAAATGCTCGTCATCCACCGATTTCAGTCATGACAATGTTTTCAGTATTATCTCAAGTAAAGAATTATTGTTTTATTATTATTATTATTATTATTATTATTATTATTATTATTATTATTATTATTATTCATCAAGGATGCATTGGATACAAGAGTGAAAACTTTACAAAAATAATTGTTTTATGTTCTTTTAAAATATAAATTCTTCAAATAATCCTGGAAAAAAAATGCAATGTAGTTTCCACTTAAATACTGTGCAGCACAACATTCAACATTGATAATAATAATAATAATAATAATAATAATAATAATAATAATAATAATAATAATAATAATAATAATACATATTTATTGATCACCAAATCAGCATATTAAAATGCTTTCTGAAGGATGGTGTGAACTGAAGTAATAGCTTCTGAAAAAAAAATGGTTAAAAAAAGAATTTACAAAAATAACTTAAAATAAAAAAGTAATTATTTGAAATTGTAATACTATATCACAGTATTATTATTCAAACAAATCCAGCCTCAGTAAGCTGATTCCTGCTTTTTCTTTTTTAAATTGATTATTAAATATTTAGACAAATGTAGTTCTGATTTTACAAAATGGTTAAACTAAGGAGCGATAATCACATATTTGCTTAAACTTTATTTTTATTTGGTAGCTGTTGTGTCCGGAGCACTGAAGTGAGGTAAAGGATTCCTCAGTATATCCTTGAACAAACCAGCTCTCTGACTGACCTTATTCAATAATTTCCAACATAGTTATTAGGAAGGAAATTCTGAAACTTTTCTCTATGACTATAATGCACATCTCTGTTGCAGTCACATGACGCAGAAATGCCATGTTCAAGACTTGGGCCTGATACCAGAATACTTCAAATACTGAAGTAAATGAGTTTACCAAAGGAATGCTGATGCTTATGCCATTTCCTGAAAATCTGTGATGAGCCTATGTTTGCAAACACCATACATTTGGACTTTTCTTCAGTGTGTTAGGCCTCCTGATACTTTATTATTATTATTATTTAAATAAATTATAGTTTCAAATATATGGCTGTGAATAACTTACTGCATTTTTACAGATACATTTTTAGGTGGTTGATTATAGATGAAGTTATTATACTGTGAGGTAATTAAGCTAAGTACAGTAATTACCTATTTTTTAATGCTCTCAAACGATTAATCGCAATTAATCGCATCCAAAATAAAAGTTTTGCTTACATAATATATGTATGTGTACTTTATTTATTATTTATACATAAATACACACACATACAATATATATTGTTTTATATTTAAATTTATATCCATTTATATATTTAAAATCTTATATTTTATATTATATATAAATATTTTTCATATATAAACAACATATATTTCTTAAATGTATGCATGCATGTGTTTGTATTTATATGTACAAAATAAATATGCACTGTACACACACATATTATTATGTAAACCAAAATGTTTATTTTACATGTGATTAATCACGATTAATCATGTGGCAGCACTAGTTATTTTAAATTTAAATACTATTTCTGCATACGTTTTAGTGTATTTTCGTAAATGTTATGCATTTACTTTTGAGGTAGAACTCAAACTGGCCAAATACAGTTCCCCTAATGCATAATGTCGAAATAATCTCATTACAATAACAGTTAAGGCCTGACATTGTGCTAAAGCATCAAGTTTTATCATGTGTTCAGTTTTATTCCAGCTCTCTCTTCTCTAAGCCTGTTGCTAGAGAAGGATTTTGCTGTATAGTTGGCCGCTGACAGCTTCCATTTTATATTAGTGTCTAACCAGAAATGTGCCACTCTGCAGGACACACTCATTTCAGATGTTGAGGTCTTAAGGAAAGATCTCTGGGGTCACTGAGGATACACTTAGTTGGTCATAAGTACATTCCCCAGAGATCTCTGGGAAAGAGGAAAAGAGCAGGAAGATCCTGGGAGATCTCACAGTGTGGGAATTCTGTCATCTCAAAACAGGAAGAAGCCTGTAGGAATGTGACCCCTAGAAGACACTAAAAGAGACTGAATCGGGGATCATTTAGAATATGTTTCATACTTACTTAAATGCAGTTGACAACTCTTTTGTTTTGTTGGTATATTCCTCCATTTGAGGGTTTTGTGGACAGATGTCACTTTTATCAGAGATGGAGCAATGCATCACATGAGAGTGAAAACAGTGGGCTGTATGTGTGTGTGTGTGAGTGTGAGTGTGCTGTGTTTATGAGCATTTCAGAATGAGTGTGTGTCATGGAAAAGCTTAGGCGTCCATGCAACTAGCTTTTGCCACACACACACACACACACACACACACACAGAGAGAGCTCTGGCTCACCTCGACAAATCCAACAGCAAAGCACTGATGCTGACAGGCTAATTCTGTGCTAAATGGAAAATAAATGGGGAGACAGTCACATGACATTAGTAATAATAGAGAGCGAGCACACACACAAACTGGCACATAAATCTTTTTTGATTTCTTTCTGCTCCTCTGGCCTTCTTAGCTCTGTTTTACAGCATATGCAGAAAGCAGAGTAATGTTTTTTTTTCAGCACCCATATTTTAACAGATTACTTTTTTCACAATGGCCATCCAAACAGATTAAAGACTGGTTGTTTGAAAGAAGATGTGTTTTTTGGCTCCACTTGTTTCGCAAACAGCGACAGTTGTTAATTTTTAGTAATTTTCAATAACCAACTGTCAATATATATATTTTTAAAGAAAATACTGTATACATCAAGGCAGAGCTGCAGATTTTAAGTGGCAGAAACACTTTTTCCTGGTTGTTTATTATTATTAGTAGTAGTAGTAGTAGTAGTAGTGGTAGTATTTATTGTAACACCTTATTTTGAGGTGTCCTTGTTACAAGTTACATGTTGTATTTACTATTACGAAATTTGTTAACATCCTCCACCAATTCCATAATGTGATGACTTCTCGGGTGTCCATAGGCGGACAATAGTCCGAGCCCTTCCTTGGGCACACCGGGGTGAGGCATGGGTGTGTGCTAGCACCAGTGCTCTTTGACATCTTCCTCCTGTGTGTCACCAAGCTTCTCCACAACCAGACTGAAAATAGCAGTGGCATAGCAGTAGACTTCAGACTAGAAGACAACCTCTTTAATATTAGGAGGCTACACGCAACCACAAAACTCTACAGAGAGCGGGTCCTGGGGCTGCAGTATGCACATACTTCAGAGGATCTTCAAACTGTCCTCGCTGTGGCAGTTAAGGCGTACAGCAGGATGGGGCTCACTGTCAACACCTCCAAAACAGAAGAGGTTTGCCAATGGAATACCAATGTCCTACCCACACTGCCTGCCTTCACTGTTGGGCATGAACAGCTGTCAGTTGTGCCATCTTTTAAATATTTGGGGAGTATTCTCGCTGAGGACTATGGCATCGACAACGAAATCCAGATCCACATTACTTAAACAAGCATCAGTTGACTTTGGGAGACTCTAGTGTAGAGTCTTTCACAACAAGAAGCGTCATCCCTCTACAAAAGTAGCTGTATACCAAGCGGTCTGAGTCACGACCCTCCTCTATAGCAATGAAGCTTGGGTAACCTACAGCTGTAACATCAGGTCCCTAGAGAGCTCCAATATAAGCTGCCTGCAATGCATTCTGGGAGTTACATGGATAACACTAACACTAAGTCAACCCCTAATCCTATAACCCAAACCATGTAGTAGATGTGGTTAATTCATATTACTTAAATGTATAATTACACTGTAACAAGAACACCTTAACATAAAGTGTAACCTTATTTATTTATTTTTATTTTGAATGTTCATATAAATTGAGCTTTGAAGACCCCCACCCATTGAACTGTCCACAGACTGAAGTGATCAATGACAGAATATTCCATCCCCCAATTCCATAAAGAGACTCTAACTATACTGTAACTATAACAACAGAGAGAGTCTTTAGCTTTCTATATTAATTCCATTTTTTTTTTTTTATCACCAAACTACTATGTTAGAGAAAGAAAAATAATATGAGAGAGATGGTTGTCAAGGCCAAATGATTATAAAGAGTAAAGCAAAAGTATTTACAAGAAAAGAACTTAAGCAAAGGAAAAAGTATATTACAGTAAATAGAGAAAGAGGGGGACATAAGATAAATAACAGAAAAAGGCTTTAACTTACCGGTATACCAACTAACTTAAGAAATTTTCTTTTACTCGTAATGTTTCTTTTTCTCTTAATGTTTTCTTTTACTTAAAGAATAGTACATTTTAAATTTGACATGAGATAAAGACTCTTGTCATATCAGCTGGTTTATTTTACATATTGCTGGTTGCCACATGTTGAGGTTTAATGACTAGCCAAATTATCCTCATTTTATTTCTGTAACGCCCTCTATTATTGGATTTGTACAAAAAAAAAAAAAAAAACAATGAATCATGGATGATGGTGATGGTGAGCCCATTTCTGCACTGGCTTTAGAACCTGAAAACAAACTGTTCCTGATCCTGGGTGAACGGTTCCTTTTTATTAAAGCATTCGGACTTCATTTGGTGATTTATGGGTCTGTCAGGTTTGTTGCATGTATAAACTTGCCAATGGCATAAAAATAAGATACCAAAAAAGCAGCAATGAAAGGTACTGAGTAAAGTGTCTCTGTGTAACTGAATTAGTTTCACATTTTATATTGAAGCTTATTAGAGCAGAAGCAGATGCACAGTCAAAATGTCAGGGAAAGGTCACTGTAGTGAAGTTTGCTGAATGAATGTAGAATGTGTTGTGTGTATGTGTGTGATATGCTTTGCTGTCCTTGTGGCTATGAAATGTCTCAAAATGTCCTTGAACAAATTGAACAACTTTACAAAAAAGGCAAAAATGGTTCATAATAACATAAAATGTGTAAATTCCTTTAATGGTCTGATTTATCTGTTTATTGGGAGCTATTCACCTACTGGATTAATATATATATATATATATATATATATATATATATATATATATATATATATATCACCACAAAAGGAGCACATGTGATATATATGTGATATATATAAAATATAAATATATCCATCCATCATCTTCCGCTTATCCGGGGCCGGGTCGCGCGGGGGCAACAGTCTAAGCATATATATATATATATATATATATATATATATATATATATATATATATATATATAGTAAGACATAACATGTCTTACTGCAAGCACACCACCTGAGGTCAGTGTAACACCTGATATCAACACAAGACAGCAAGGAGAGACAGATGAGGAGGAATCTTTCTGTAGCTCAGTCACTCTACACTGTCATGCATTATGTGCAGAAATGTGGTATTGGTCCCTTGTTCTGTCAGGTGTTGCCCTGTCCTCTGTAAAAAATAAAAATAAAATAATAATAATAATAATATTTTTTTTTTTGTTTTTTTTTTTTTTTTTTTTTTTTTTTTTTTATATATATATAGTACAGACCAAAAGTTTGGACACACCTTCTCATTCAAAGAGTTTTCTTTATTTTCATGACTATGAAAATTGTAGAGTCACACTGAAGGCATCAAGGGCTATTTGAGCAAGAAGGAGAGTGATGGGGTGCCGCGCCAGATGACCTTGCCTCCACAGTCATCGGACCTGAACACAATCGAGATGGTTTAGGGGTGAGCTGGACCGCAGACAGAAGGCAAAAGGGCCAACAAGTGCTAAGCATCTCTCGGGGAACTCCTTCAAGACTGTTGGAAGACCTTTTCAGGTGACTAGCTCT
This sequence comes from Carassius gibelio, assembly GCF_023724105.1. NCBI lineage: Eukaryota > Metazoa > Chordata > Actinopteri > Cypriniformes > Cyprinidae > Carassius > Carassius gibelio. Next base: position 33,663,170 of record NC_068373.1, on the reverse strand, counting down.
TGAAGCTCATCAAGAGAATGCCAAGAGTGTGCAAAGCAGTAATCAAAGCAAAAGGTGGCTACTTTGAAGAACCTAGAATATGACATATTTTCAGTTGTTTCACACTTTTTTCTATGTATATAATTCCATATATAATTCCACATGTGTTAATTCATAGTTTTGATGCCTTCAGTGTGAATCTACAATTTTCATAGTCATGAAAATAATTGAACTCTTTGAATGAGAAGGTGAGTCCAAACTTTTGGTCTGTACTGTATATATATATATATATATATATATATATATATATATATATATATATATATATATATATATATATATATATATATTTTTTTTTTTTTTTTTTTTTTTTTTTTTTTTTTTTTTTTTCACGACAACATCCCAATTTCAAACGTTAGTTAGTTAGTTTTGCTGAAATAATGATTCCAAGAATTTATCATTTCTATTTTATCATTGTGTATTTCCAGAAGTAGATATGACATGACAAATAGTGTGCAACTCTTTGACTGTGCTATGCTGATGTAAAACAGTACAAAACAAACAATATTCACTGTGACAAAGTGGCACAGTAATCTAACAGAAAAATTAGAACAATATACACATTGAAAGCTGAATGAGGAACATGATTATATACAGTACATGTTTATGGGCACCTTTGTGTTTTTTGCCAGACTTTTGAATCTGTCAGAGTGAATTTGTCAGCTTTTCCTGTTTTCTAGTCCTGTTGTAGCTGATGTGTCATTAGGGTCATGATTGTGTGTTCTTCAGATTGAGAGGGGGAAAACAGTTCACACGTGAAAGCACAGTGTGTTTTAGCTTGTTTTGTATCAAAACAATGCTGTACATGGATTTTAGATTCAAGGAAGTTGAAAAAGTGAAACACAACACACACACAAACACACACACACACTGTACACGCACATCCTTTGGGATGATGTGCAAATTTGTCAACACCTGCATCAGTCACATCTAATCAGTAGAACTAGGCTCAATGGCCTTGTAATGAATTTGTCTGTATGTATGTAAATGGTACATAAACTCTCTTTACAACATGGAAGTTTTTGAGTTAAAATTGTTAACAAAACTTGTTTATATACTTACTTCCATGTCATTCTAAACATGAATGGCTTTCAGTGGAACACAAAAGGACATTTTGAATCAAATTATTTTCTAACCAATTTTATTTTACATTACTTTTCAAACCTGTGCGATGCAAATATGCGAAATTGATTGAGATTTTCAATCAATACAGATTAAAATTTCAGTCTGTTTCTTTTGTAAAGCTCTGTATGGTTTAAGAATATTTAGTTTCCGGTATTGCAAGCATATTAGATAATATACAGTACTTGTAAGTCTTATAAAATAATCACATGTGCTCCTTTTGTGGTGATTTTTGGAGCCAGATAGTACCAAGTTGTGCAAACTTGTGTTCATATGTCTACCAGCTAATCCTGATGACATTCTCTATCAGAACAAAAACAAACTCTTTAAAACCTTCAAGTTGTCTGGAGGTAAAATGAGTGTTTTGGACAATGGAATGTATGTTTGCTACCTCATTACTAGGAAAGTGTCTCTCTTTCTCTCACTATTTGCTCTGTGACAGACAAGCGTGTATTAAGGGTAAATACCATTAAAAGCTATGCAAACCCCTTTCACACTGCACTGCTTTGTGTGGGGCTGTTTGCACAGGTCTGGTTCAGACATGGGGCAAGTGCCAGCATCATTCCTCTCTGCTTGAGTAGCATTGCAACTTCTATCTTCTACTCTCTCTTTCTGTAGTCCTGTGCTAAAACTTTAATTCTGCCAGTGTAAAATAAGGTTTCATGTCAAAAATGTGTGTGTGTGTGTGTGTGTGTGTGCGTGTGTGTGTGCTCTTGTTTTTGTGGCATATCAGTACACAACTCTGTATAATGACATGGGTATGACCCCATTTTTCAAAATGCTTAAAATCATACAGAATGATTTTTTTTTTTTTTTTTTTTTTTTGAGAAAGTAAAAATGCACAAAGTTTCCTGTGAGGGTTAGTGTAGGGCGATAGAATATACAGTTGTACAGTATAAAAACCATTACGCCTATGGGATGTCCCCACTTTTCACAAAAACAAACGTGTGTGTGCGTGTGTGTGTGTACTGGTTTATATGGTTAATGAGGAAACAAATGTGTAATGACATGGTTTATGAGGACACTTGCTGTGTTTAGTTATATTTATTTTTTTAGCAAGATTTAGTGCCCAATGAGATGTTGGCCATTGAAAAATCTTTTGTTTCCTAATGCCAAAAGAAAATCTTACAGGTTTGGAAATGACAAGTACTCTAAATGATGACAGAATTTATATTTTAGGTTAACTATTCATTTAAGAGCATTAGCCACCAGTAAGGGTTAAAAAAGATTAGATTAAATCTACTGAAGCGTTCCCTCAGCTTGTATGGAAAAGTTCCGTGTTCATCCAAGTCGCCGCCTGGTCTGCTGTGACATATGTTTAAAGAATTTTCATCAGGAGCATTCCGATTAACATCAGTGTTGTTGCAGTTTTTTAAGATGTTTTTCTCCTTTCAGAGCTCACGGGAAGAGAGGGAAAAGGAAAGGTCACATTTGGACTCAATGGTTCTGTTAATAATGAAGTTGGATCAGTTGGACAAAGAGATTGAGAATGCTTTAAGCTCCTCCCTCAGCTGCACGCCCAATTTAAAGAGGCGGATCATCTCGGTGAGTGGCCACCATTAAGAAGATTTCATTCAAGTTGTACACAAATCTCATCTTGGTTCTTGGATCAAACTTTATTTTAAGCTCTAGGATAGGGTAGGATTAGGGATGTAGAATATGGTCGTGGAGAATAAGTACTAATAAACAGCCACTATGTTAATAATAGGCAACTAGTTGTTTATACTAATTAAGATTGATCTGAGTTAATTCTAGTGAGAATTGGTCCCTGTTCTTAAGAGTTACCAAGTTTTGTGATGATACAATAAAATAGTGGTCAACAACTGCATCAGACCTTCAGTACTAGTACTAAATCTATGTTGAATTATTTAGTGGTTGGCTGATATATCACCAAGAATTAAATACAGGCCAAGTTTTTTTTTTTTTTTTTTTTTTTATGATTATTTTGACAGACTGACAATGTCAGCACCTGAGCGTTTAGTAATAAAAACATAAAAAGTTCAAAAGTTTAGTGTAAAAAGTAAACATTCCGCAAACACAGATTTTTTTGTCTTTTAATATCTAATGGACATTTATTTTCACAAACTTTGAAAACTTTGTTGAATCCAGCAGTGATTCTAATGTGGGCTTTTATAGACTACATAAAAAAAACCTTTTTATTTTTTACAGCAATTTCTAATCATTTTGTTTTCAACATATATTCAATTTCAAATTATTTACAATTTAGTGAATGTTATGTAAAATAAAGATTTCAGCAATTGTTATGTGTTTTTGCATTTAAAGTAGGACGATGCTACTTTTTTCCTTAACAGGAAGATGATTTAGAAATGCCGGATTCAGCAGGAAGTCTTTCAGCCTCATCGCAGTCTCTAAACATGCCACTTTATCGCTCTTCGTCATCGTTGGCATCATCGGGACCCTCCGGAGCTTCTGGGGCTAGACCAAAAATTGAGGTTAGTTAACCAAAACATCATATTATCTGTTGTGGAACAATTTATCAATTCAAACACTGGAAACTGCAAGGCTTGTGTAAGTTATTAGTCACCTGAGCAGGTCAGCTATTCACTGATGTGAGAAGCACTTTTATATACCATACATCCCCATGGCTCTGGAATTAGTTAAACCCAGTGTCAATCATCACTTAAGTGTCTCTTAAGTGTCCAACATTTACATATGCTTTTCTGTATGCTGAATGACAGTAAACCGTAAACTGGAGTGTGCTGTGGTTCCAGCAGCCACTTTAAAGTGTACTCAAGAAAGATTCTCTCTCTCATCTCGTCTCTCTTTTTTTCTCTCTCTCTCTGAGTGACTAAAGCTACTGGAACATTATAATAACAGCTTTTACTGTCTGCCAAGTTCCCCCAGCTAAAACACAGCGAGAATCATTCCTCACAATCTTCCCCTCATGCACATGTCTGGATGTCTGCGAATGCCAGTGAGATTTTGCGTGAGTTTGCATTCAGATGTGAAAGTAATAATCTCCTGGTTGATTACCCATTGCATGCTTGTTGTTTGTGAAACTAATCTGCCATATTTCGATATGATCCCTTTTGTTTCATCTTTCAGTCTGTAGTCATCTTGATTGAGGTAATGTTAAAATGAAGCAAGTTGCTCGTTGAGTGGCTGTATCCATTTAATCTTGATTAATGGGTCAACACGGCACAGTGCTTAGACAGAGGTCAAGGAGATGAGAGATGAGAAATAGAGCCAGAAAGAAGATCATTAAACACTATAATGAAAGGCACAGGGAATGCAAGCTTACACGTTGGAGCAAGTACCCCCAGACATCATAGCGTGGAACATGTGTCGCAAAGTAAAGCCATTCCTGTTTACTAGAGAAACTACCGTTTACCCTGACACTTATTCAATGTCTGGAAACATGAAGTGTGTGTGTGCACATTTGTAAGCTTCTACTCACACCTATTTTGTTTGTTCGTTCCTGCCATTCCTCACTGGATTACATAAGTGTACCTGGTAAACACATGAAAGATTAGGCCTTTTGATACACACACAAGCTTACTAGCACATACGCAGCATTTGCACGCAAGCGTCTTGCTCTTGCTAAGGTATATTAAACACTAATGGAGCACTGCAAGGACACAGCTACCTTTCATTGCTAATGAATGTTATTTAGAGCCACAGTAGCAGTGACAGTGAATGCCCAGAATGAAGTTTATTGATACATCACTTTATGTCCATACCAGAAAGTTATGCTGGTAACGTCTGTGTACGTGCTCATAGTCTCCATGACCAGAAGGTTAAATAGATACATGGTGAGAGAAAGGACTAGAAGATGTGTCAGTCATGAAATCATGAGGACTCATAAGGGCCTGTTTGAAAATGCATTAGTCATCTTCTAGCTCAAGGCCTTTGCATGGTCTGAAATTAACTTGTGTGTGTGTGTGTGTGTGTGTGTGTGTGTGTGTGTGTGTGTGTGTGTGTGTGTGCGTGCGTGCGTGCGTGCGTGTGTGTGTGTGTGTGTGTGAGAGCGAGAGAGAGAGAGAGAGAGAGAGAGAGAGAGAGAGAATGATATATGGAAATTCTGAACACTATTGTTCAAAAGTTATGGGTTAGATATTTATTTATTTAAACTCATATTTAGGATGTAGAAATAAGTACATTAAGGATGCATCAAGTGGCAATACATTTATATAGTGCTACAAAAGATTTTGATTTCTTTTTATCTTCTATACCTGAGAGAATTTTGAAAATATAGCATGGTTTTCACAAAGCAACACAACTGTTTTCAACATTTATAATAATAATAATAATAAAAATAATAATAATAATAATATTAATAATAATAATAATAATAATAATAATAATAATAATAATAATTAGTGGTGGGCCGTTATCGGCGTTAACGTGCTGCGTTAACGTGAGACTCTTATCGGGCGATTAAAAAAAATATAGCCGTTAATATATTCTCAAAGTTGGGTTGGGAGCTGGGTCTACTTTCACCTTGATATTTTATATAACCGACTGGCTGAGGCCAGCCTAAAAAGATGCTCAGGACAGTTGACGGGCCACCGCTGCACATCGTCACGAAAGCTTATCTTTTTCACGTGTTTTTAAGACATACCGCTTGTCAATTTAAACATTAAAGCATCCAAACACAAGACGCGGAAAAGCTGAACAGAGTAGCTGGTTACTCGAGTGCTGTGTTCGGTGCGGAGAGAGAGAGAGAGCCGCGTATCACGGACAGCGACACTGAACCGAGCTCACTTCTGCCAAGTTCTCCTCGAAGTCCTCCTGCACCTGAACGAACAAATACAAATCGCAGTTTGAACAAACAAAAAGATGTGAAAGAGCCCAATTCAGTACTCGCTGTGTTCTGGTGTTCAGGGCTCACACAGAGAAAGGCGTCTCAAAACACTTGAATTTGCTTATTTTTGCTCTTGTGCCGACAAATACATACAAAATATGTCAAAATATCCACCTTGGAAATTATGCTAGAAAAAACTGCCAGTTATTCCTTAAGTGAAAGTAAACAGTTGAGGAAATAAAATGGGATGTGTATTATATCGGATGCGTTCATCGTCTCTTAAAGTGACCGCGCCTAATTTAGCGACTGACAACTGGCTGCTGTAATGTTAATCCAAGAAAATGAAAATGAAAATCACTCACTGCTCTTGACTGAATTACTTTGTAGTCTTAACAGTCAAACCAAAAATTATTCAGACACCAGATATAATTTTTTATATTTATGGCAAAACTGTAATAATGTGAGAAATGTTTAAGGTGTCTGAATAAATGTAGGTTTGATTGTATATTTCATTTTTACATTGAAGACTCTCCAGTGCTTTTTTACATTTAATTATTTGGTTTTCTGTACCTTGACACCTACAAACTTGAAAAAAACTTAAACATTGTGTAAATGTAAATAAAAATAAAATAAATAAAAATAAATGAACATACAAATTAAACTATTTCAGACAGGGCCCACTGGTACAACCTTCACCATGTCCCCGCTGACACCAGCTACGGCAATTCGAATGAGCCATTTTAATCTAGATTAATCTAGATTAATTTCAAGATAACAGTGAGATTAATCTAGATCCAAAAAATTAATCTATGCCCACCACTAATAATAATAATAATAATAATGTTTATTGAGCACCAAATCAGCATATTAGAATAATTTCTATAAGACACATCTTTCAAGTATTCAAGTATTTTTGAGTGTTTTTTAATCCGTTAATCACAAACAGCATTCATTTGTAGAGTACCTCTAAATTGAATCTGTTCCCCTGTTAAATAATTCAAAACTCTTATGTTACCACCTTACCACCTAAGTGTTTTATAAATAATTGACCTCCATTCCTCTTGATAGATCTAAAATAAAAGTAATTTTTTCCTCCCTCTCTCTCTCTCTCTCTCTGTTAAATACTGACAAACAGTAAAACTTTGGAGTAGGCAAAATGGGTGTAAAAAAAGATTGTTTTTTAGAGAAGGATGTGGAAAATGTAACCTCTTTTTGACCTTAAGCAGGAAATCTCTGTTTTCTGAAGTGTTCAAGGTCAGGCATGCTGTATCAGGTATTCTTACAGCCCAAAACAAGGGCTTTGTCTTGCTCTGTGTGTCCGAGAAAATAGGGGGGGAAATCAGACATGACACATATGATACAATTGATTTTACACATCACAATGACCCACTCTGAGGTTCTGGTTATGTAAGAGGATTGAAAAGAAAGAGATAACTGTGTTTAGGAGACACACTGAGAGTCATGGAAAACATCTAAACAGCCTCATGAATATGCTTTCCCACTCTTCCGATTCATTTCAATGGTATCTATAACTTAGTGCTTAGAGAAGTCATTGGTTAATTCATTCATCTCAAGTCAGCAGTCTGGAAACATTTATTACATCTTATACATTTGGTTGTGTTGACTATATTGATCCAGAACCCTGAATGTTTCAGCCTACTTTCATCTCATAACTCCAGCTTGTCAGGAGCATAAGATATTTGTGTATTTGGCTAGCATTGTGATGTTGACAGTTAATTGGCCCAGCATGGGCAGAACTCAATTGGTCTGAGGTCTTAGCATAAGAAATCTATCTGTCTTTAGGGGTTTTCATCTGTCGGAACTGGCGTCATATTTGTATATCAAAACAGAGGATGCCAGCCAAAGTGAAGTACAGTCATTAGTTGTCTATAAATTTAAAGGTGCGGAATGGCAGGAGATGGAAAGATGTGCGTGACAGGGTCCCCCATTTGTGAAAGCATCGATAACGATAAATCATGATGTAAATATGCAAACACCCACAGACAGAGAGGAAACAGGTGTTATGTACAGTACACACCCACATGCTTATGTATTAACTATAATGAAGGTCATTTTTTAAAAAATGTGTACATAAATATCACATAATGCTGTACTTTGATGTATTCTTGAATAGAAGCCCATTTCTATATTTAATAGGCATGGTGTTATATTTCATAATATAATAATAATTAATAGTTTGATACTATGGGCCCTATCATACATCCGACGCAAGGTGCAGCGCACGTGTGTTTGCTAATCGCTAGTCGCATTTTCCCGTCCAGCGCCACGTTGTTTAATTAGCGAATGCATTTGTGCCCATTTTGCACCCAAGAGGTGTGTTCAGGCACAATGCTGGCGCACTGCTATTTTAAGGAGCTGAAAATAGACTGCGCCATAGACCAACTCAAACCTGGTCTAAAGTCTAAAGTCAATGGCGCAATATTTTATTTTATTTTATTTTTGTTGTTGTTGTTGTTGTTATTTAAAGAGCGCATTGGTAGAAAATGGGCCTCTGGGTGGGTCCACAGTGCGCGTTGACTTTGTTTATTACACACAG
>NC_068373.1:33626490-33649187 GCF_023724105.1 Carassius gibelio | reverse complement strand
GGGAACTGCATCGGGCACCGCCTCGGGAACTGCATCGGGCACCGCCTCGGGAACTGCATCGGGCACCGCCTCGGGAACTGCATCGGGCACCGCCTCGGGAACTGCATCGGGCACCGCCTCGGGAACTGCATCGGGCACCGCCTCGGGAACTGCATCGGGCACCGCCTCGGGAACTGCATCGGGCACCGCCTCGGGAACTGCATCGGGCACTGCCTCGGGAACTGCATCGGGCACCGCCTCGGGAACAGCCTCGGCCTCCGGAGCAGCAGCGGGCACCGCATCGGGAATGACCTCGGCCACCGCCCCGGCCTCCGGAACAGCAACGGGAACCGCATCGGGAACGGCCTCGGCCACCGCCTCGGCCTCCGGAACAGCAGCGGGCACCGCCTCGGCCTCCGGAACAGTAGCGGGCATCGCATCGGGAACGGCCTCGGCCACCGCCTCGGCCTCCGGAACAGCAACGGGAACCGCATCGGCCTCCAGAACCGCAGCGGGCACCGCATCGGGAACAGCCTCAGCCACCGCCTCCGAAACAGCAGCGGGCACCGCATCGGGAATGGCCTCATGGATGGCAGCGGTCCGCTCGGGAACGTTCTCCGGGTCCTGAGGAACAGTAGCTGCCTGTCTCCTCCTCCGCCCTCTACGATGGAGAGTCGGTGGCGTTGAGTCGGCCATCTTGTGCTGTGGTGCTGGGCTGGCAGCCATCCTGGGCTGTGGCGCTAGGCTGGCGGCCATCTTGGGCTGTGGCGCTAGGCTGGCGGCCATCCTGGGCTGTGTCGCTAGGCTGGCGGCCATCTTGGGCTGTGGCGCTAGGCTGGCGGCCATCTTGGGTTGTGGCGCTAGGCTGGCGGCCACCTTGGGCTGTGGCGCTAGGCTGGCGGCCATCTTAGGCTGTGGCGCTAGGCTGGCGGCCATCTTGTGCTGTGGGGCTGAGTTGGCAGCAATCTTGTGCTGTGGGACTGAGCTGGCGGCCATCTTGTGCTGTGGCGCTGAGCTGGCGGCCATTTGGTGCCGCTGTACAGGACTGGCGGCCATCTGGTACCACGGCGCTGGCTCAGCCGATCTGCATTTCCCCTCTCCTCTCGGGACATCTTGGGGAAATGGCCGCCCCCATCCGAATCTCGGATCGATGGGAGGCCACAGTGGCGATCGCTGCCGGACATCCTCTCGACCGCTTGCTCCGGAGCGACCTCCCCTGGTCCCCCGGAACACCACTAGGCGAGAGCCCTCAAAACCATTACGCTTGCTGGCTGATGAGTACATGGCAGCAGACATACCGCTGGATCCTTGACGATGGAGTCCTTCTGTCACGGTAGGGTTAGATGAAACGCAAAGAGAGGATGGATCCAAGTGCAGGTAAGGGATTTATTTAAACGGAAGGGTAATTACAAAATAAACAGTCATGAGAGACAAACAAAAACCAAAAGAGGGAACCGGATGAAACGGGGAACTCAGAAGAACAAGAAGGTAGAGGAAGTCTCGGGGAACGAGAGCATGAGACACAAAGGGTAAGGACTCCATGATGACAACAGAGAAAGACAGCTCTATATAGGGAAACTAATGACAGAGTATTGTCAACACCTGTGCGATTCTAATTGGAGTGCAATTACTGTGAAGACACAACCAGACTAGCGGAATTAAAGTGCCTATGGTGAAGTGCCTAAGGGGAAGTGAGCTCACTAGGGAACACCCAGGAAAACAAAGACTGGCAGCGTGACATGAAGTGCCCTTGAGCAAAGCACTGAACCCCCAATTGCTCCCTGGGTGCTTGAAAAAGTAGCTGCACATTGTTTCGGGTGTGTGTTCATGGTGTGTGTGTGTGTGTGTGTGTGTGTGTTTCCTACTCACTGCTGTGTGTATGGATGGATTAAATACAGATCACCAGTTCTGAGTATGGGTTACCATACTTGGCAAATGTCATGACTTTCACTTTCTGTTAAGGGAAGTACATACACAAAGTATACTATACATAATATAGATTATATATATTTATGATATATATTTTATAATAAAACTCATATATAATGTGTGATATACTTTCAGTTTATCTGTTTGTTTGTTTTTAGAATAATGTTCTGAAATCCTTATAAAGAAAATGAATGGAAATTACTTTCATAACCAAGAGAATTCTGAGGATGAGATTACCAAAATTCTCAAGTGTGAGTCGGCAAAATGACTTACAAAGAAGGTTGGGAGGTGGATTTGTTTAAGAGGTCATTTAGGTGAGAGGACACCATCACAGTCACACACTGAAGTCATACTGAGCAAGCTTTACACATGCTGAAGATGAAGCCTGTCTCTCTGCCCCCCGGGAGCTGCCAAAGCACACTGACATTGGAGAAAGAGAGAGATTCACATACCATGGCCAAAAAGAGAAATTTCCAAGCCTTTGTAAAAACACACATAACCCCATTCACCAAATCTGTGCTTGAAGTGGAGAGCAGTCACACAATATCAGCATTTGCAGTTACATCTCCAGTGTTGTGGTTATACTCCCTACTGTGGCTCTCCAGAATCTCAAAAAATTGTTTATGTTATCTCTCTCTCTCTCTCTCTCTCTCTCTGTCTCTCTCTGTGTGTGTGTGTGTGTGTGTGTGTGTGTGCAGTACTGTCAAAAAGTCTTAGGCCACTAGTATTTTCACTGGTTTCAAACTGTCAGTTATTTATATATTTTGCTGTACTGTGTCAGTAGCAAATACCAGTTGACATCTCCAAGCATTATTTTTGCCATTAATTGTAATAATGCACTGAGAGTTTTGTTTGTACAAGGAGTCTGACAGCCACTGCCCCAAACAGAGATCTGATCTCACCATCATTCAATCTGTCTGGAATAACATGATGAAATGAAACAAACTGAGACAGACTCAATCCAGAAGAAATGTAGCAATGTCTCCAAGACACTTCAAGAAACCTACCCGTAAAGCTACCTGAAAAACAATGCACAAGTGCATCTAGGACAAAAGCTTCTTTTAGTGCATAGTGTGGTCACACCAAATGTTGATTTTATTTAGTGAAGTTAATAGAAGTTCATTAATAAAATCTATTTATGGCATTACTTTTGACAGCATCCTCACTTTACAGCATTTTTACACAAGTGCCTAAACATTGCACAGTACTGTAGCTTTGTAGGTTTCTTGAAGCGTTTTGGAGGCATTGCCACAGTTTAAGTTTGTTGAAATAATTAATAATCATTAATTGTTTTATTATATTTTTAACCACAGTGCAATAACATATGGTATAAAGATATTTGGTCTTTTTGCATTAGTGCAAATATACCGTATTTTCCAGACTATAAGTCACACCTTTTTTCATAGTTTGGCTAGTCCTGCGACTTATAGTCAGGTGCGACTTATTTATCAAATTTAATTTGACATGAACCAAGAGAAATGAACTAAGACAAATCAGCCAAGAGAAAATATTACCGTCTACAGCCGCAAGAGGGCGCTCTATGATGCTCAGTGCTCCTGTATTCTACACTGAAAACACAGAGCGCCCTCTCGAGGCTGTAGACGGTCATGTTTTCTCTTTGTTCTTGGTTCTAAATAAATGCAACTTATAGTCGAGTGCAACTTATATATGTTTTTTTTTCCTCATCATGATGTATTTTTGGACTGATGCGACTTATACTTAGGTGCAACATATAGTCCGAAAAATACGGTATATACAGTATAAACAATTATTAATGCATTATTATTATTATTATTATTATTATTATTATTATTATTATTATTATTATTATTATTATTGTTGTATTAATTGTTGTTGTTGTGTTTTGAAAACTTTGCAGTACAAAGAAACAAGTTATTACAACAAAAATAATGTGCATTATAACAGTTTACCCTGTTCTGAACATCCATTTAATATACTTTCTACTGAAATCAGTGCTCCTTCCACCCAAAAACTGTCAACTCAGCAGAAAGAGTATGATATCTGGAAACAGCAAGAAAAAAATAAATACATAAAAAATCAGGAGATGATGATGACGAATAACGAAAGGCAAAGCTTCTGTCTGTGCAGAGCTCTGAGCCACCTTAGTACCTTTAAGAGTTGTGTTTTCAATTGACTTGCTGTGGTAATGTTTAAAATGACAAGCATGGTTCTGGAATGCACTAATTCATAAGCAGTCAAAAGTTGCCCAGTTCAGCTGGGAGAAATATTTAGTGAGTCTACACCAGGATGAGCAAGAGCTTTTAATTATTGATAGATACTACATGAATGTCTGGCAAGGAGTTTGCTCACAGAAAGTTTTAGGAATTTACAGGAAACCCAGAATGAAACATCTAGGATCACATGGATGCCATACACGAATTCACGATGTAGTAATGTTCTTTGGGAACATGTCCAAATAGCCCCTTGATCTCTTTCTCTCCCACTGCACTTCAAACAGCGGAAATCCATATTGCTGTGAAAGTGTCCCCCATTGAGGATGAACGGTTTGAGTTTGCTGCTCTTCACTTCTCTTCTCTGGCAAGCCCAGTAAATAAGAACCAGAGTTGCTGCACAAGGCCAGACAAAGATTAATCTTGCCACACTCTAGTCTGGACTGCAGGGAGTCCATCACTCACACTTTCATCGAACAGGAGAAAAGGGCCTATACAAAAATCTGAAGGAGGCTCTCTTTTCCTCTGGCTTTTATTCCCCAACTAATGATAGTGCTCCACTGAAAACTAAATTAGCATTTCCTGCATTTGCGGCTTGCAATGCTACAAACCTGAGCAACTGAAGGAGCTTAATCCAAATACTGCATCAATTAGATTTTGAGCACCTAACATCAGGCATTAATTGGATATATTTAAGTATTGTAAATTGAAGATGAGGGGTTGTGTGTAAGGACTGTGAAGGCAAACATCAATGCAAGGTCCCATGCAAAGTGCTTGTGGATAAACACAAGCCTGATAAATACATAGAAAATGTGTGTATTTATATATACATATATGCCACCATTAGATGGTGAGGCTGTCTTCATGAGTGAGTAAGTAGAAAATACTTTTATATTGAAAGAGACTGAAGCAAGGTTGTAAACCTTGGATGTTATTTTTACTTTCAACAACACCTTGTAAAAAAACAGCCAGCAAATGCACCGAAGCAGAGTTATCACTGGAAATCACCCTTAACAGATGAAAGTATAGTAAAATCAAGATATCACTTTTCTCAATGGACATTCAGACTTTGACAAACTTGGACATTCATTGTTATTGATATTGACCTGAATAATAAATGCTGTATCAGATGCGGGTAATCACACTCGCTGTCCATCTTTCTGTCTCTCGTTATAACCTACATAGTACAATACATTTATAATATAGGCTAATAATACAATAAACTTAAATGAAGCAACTCAATGGAAAATTTGACAACACATACTATCTGTCCACGTTAATGCAAAAACATGTACAACAAACAATGAAGTTGCTGTATTTGAGACTATATTTGATGGTATGTTGGTATACAAACATCAGACTTCATTTTTATTCATGAATGATGTCATAATGGTATGAATGGACTATATGCAAACATCAGCTGTTCTATTTGTTCATGAGATATAAAGCAGTGGTATGTTGTGTGTGATGATGTCACTCTTATGTTATGGTTTGTAATCTAGTTCAACATTCTCAGGTAGAAAAGTTGTAATTTACATTATAGTGTTAGTTAGACCTGCTTAAAAAAATATTCCATGCTTTAACACAACCAGAATGTGAATGCAATGAATATGAATGAAGTAGGCCCTTGTCTGAAGTTTATAATCATTGGTGTACCCGTAGGCCAATCACATAACATTTGGTAATGACGTGTGTTATGCGCCGGCTCAGCCACCTCAAACTTCTGCTGTAAACAAAGATATTGTGCGAAAACAAAACCATCAAGCGAGAAGTTCAGGCTTCAGTTGGCAATTGCAGGAAATATTCTCCACAACAGAGCGAATAGCATCTTGTGTTTCCTTATCTGCGGTCATTTTCGATTTCCCTAACCTAAACTACAATCTTAAATTCGGCGCATACGCTTAGCTTAGTGTCTACGTCATGGCTCTCTTCAAGGTTCTCCACCTTTCCTCCAGATGCTAGGACCTTGGTTTAAACATGAAATACAAAAATTGCTCTCATCTGAAAAGAGGACTTTGGATCACTGGGCAACAATCCTGTTCTTCTTCTCTTTAGTCCAGGTAAGACATCTCTGACATTGTCTATGGTTCAGCAAATTCCTTGACACGTCTGTGTGTGGTAGCTCTTGATGCCTTGACCCCAGCCTCAGTCCATTCCTTGTGAAGTTCACTCAGATTCTTGAATCAATTTTGCTTGACAATCCTCATTAGGCTACTGTTCTATTGGTTGGTTGTACATCTTTTTCTTCCACACTTTTTCCTTCCACTCAATGTAAATGTAAACATTTTGTTTACATGCTTGGATACAGCACTCTGTGAACATCCAGCTTCTTTGGCAATTAATGTTTGTGGCTTACCCTCCTTGTGAAGGGTGTCAATGACTTTTTTCTGGACTGAACTGTCAGATCAGCAATCTTCCCCATGATTGTGTAGCCTAGTGAACCAAACTGAGAGACCATTTTGAAGACTCACGACACCTGTGCAGGTGTTTTGAGTTAATTAGCTGATTGGCATGTCACCATATTCTAATTATGATAGTAAATTGCAGTGTTTTTGTTAAATGTGAGCCAAAATCATCACAATTAAAATAACCAAAGACTTAAACTACTATAGTCTGTGAGCACTGAATTTATTTAATACACAAGTTTCACAATTTGAGATGAATTACTGAAATAAATGAACTTTTCCATGACATTCTAATTTATTGAGATGTACCTGTTTTTTTTTTTTTTTTTTTTTTTTTTTTTACCACCACCTTTATTCATGGGGGTTCATTATTCATTTCATTGTGCATTTTTTTCATTGTTCTCAATAGTAGTAGTTATTAAAAACAATTAGAAAATAATGATTGGTTAAAATTGCTGCTGTTACACTTACAGGACAATCAACCTTGTATTTATTTTTATTTTTTTTATTATTATTATTTTTTTACATAAACACTGAATGGCCAAAAAGCATCACCACCAGTCCGACGATAAGTTAATATCAATTAGAGTACACTCTTAACATCAGTCAGTAAAGCATTATAATATGATAAGCAATATTATTTAATGATAATTAAAACTTTTTTTTTTTATAATATTATTTAATGATAATTAGTAATTAGACTAAAATTAAACTGCCATTCAAGTACATTGTGGGCAGTTAATATGTTGCTCCAAATTCTTTTAAACATAAACAACATTACAGGCCATTTTGAGGAGAGCACGGCGAAAGAGAAAATATTGAAGTCTTTTGAAATAATTTGAAAGCTCTTTCAAAGCTCTCAATGTTCAAGGGAAAATCATGGCACTCTGTCTTGAGATTCCCCCTTACACATCTACCATGCATTAAACATCCTGTCTCCTTCAGATATAAATGAAAATGTCTATAAACCATGAGCTTAAGATGACAACAGATAAACAGAGGCTACTTTGAAGCACAGCAAGTAAAATATTGAGACTGAAATTGGCAATTAGCAAAAACCAGACAGCACTCCATTTGTGAACACTGACTCACAGTGAGTCACAGAGATGATGATGTCGCTCTGAAGCAGAGCTTGAGGACCATATGAAGGATTCAAGCGGCACATGAGAAGCAGCATCAGGCGTCTCACTTTTTTAGTTTTTTTCCTTTTTTTTTCTTCCATGATCTGATTGCAATTAAAGACTCTTCTTTTAGGTTGAATTAGCAGACAATAGTGACAGTTGGAGGCCTGTGACAGTCCTTTTAGTAGATGTTCATAAAATGTGTAAAATCTTGAAGGGTGAGGACGTGGAACATTCAAGTGAATTAGATGGTGGAGCCAGATGAAAGGCCGTAAAATACAAATGAGGCAGTGACTTGGAAGTAGCAGAATAGTGAGTGTGAGAAAAAGGCAGAAGGAGCGCTGTCTTAGAAGGCACCTCTTTTTTTGTCCCTCTCACTGGAAGCTCACTGCAGGCATATTTTTAATAGCTTGCCTGTGCAACATGAAAGCAGGGTTTCTGTGGCCACCTATACTGATGTGAGGGGGAACAAAGAAGAGGTGGACAGAAAAAGAGCTGTTGTTCTTCTGTTTGTACCACAACATTGTTGGTCACCAGCACATGTTGTGTTTATACACTGGTGTCCTTACCAGGCTTCCTAACTAGCCAGACAGCCTTTATTTTAACAGGCTAGGCCCTACATAAGATCCCTAATTTACTATTTCCTTTTTGTAGGGAGCATAAATATTTAAAGGGCCAGAAGATGCAAAACTGAGGCTCCGATATAAGTATTTCTCCCTTGCCAGTGTTTGTTTTCCTTACTTTTTTAGTCTCTTTTATCCAGCCTTGAGAACATAGGTATTGGTTAGTGAAAGTAGCTCAGGAAGCTTCACAAATTGGAAAGAGGGGAGGAGCTGGCGCCGAGAGATGCCTCTGATGGCAAGGACCCATCTGAAAGGAGTCCATAAGCTTTATAATAGCTGAACCACACGGAAATGCAGAATGCTGCATCAAAATAGCATTGATTTGTTTGCCTCATGTTGTTGTGGCAAAAGAACATCAGAGAAACAGAGGAAATCTTCATAACAACTTGCAGATCTAATGATAGGCTAGTCAGCTAAATTGCACAGCTGTGGGTGGACTGCAATCAGTCATAAGAATATATTTAGACAGTGCCCAGATGAAAAAGAGATGCATCAGTGTGCGAGATGCAGCTCCTCTTAAAGCAGCATTTAATAAACTAATATAAAGCCTCAAAGTGCTTTATCAGAAAAAACAGACGAGTTCCTGAGATGGCACCCTTAACCTTCACTGTGGGTTAGAGTGAAAAAAAAGAAAGAAAATAAAACAGTCATTGTGACTTCTAAAGGCTTTGATAACCATGTGGCAACTAAACTCAAAATATCTGCTGTAAAATCCAGTGAATCGTGAGCCTTTGTTTGGAAAAACTCACTTGGTGGTTTTAGCTGTCCAGTATCTGTGTAGGTCACTGCACATTCATGTTCAACTCCCAGTGAGTCACACAGGTTAATATAGGTTGGTTAGCCTCAGCTAGAAGATGCTGAGGCTGGGTGTTAGTTCAGCTATACACACTTCTGGCACTGTGGACTTAAACACTTTTCACACACTCACTAGTTTACTTCTTTTGTTTTCCACTAACAGTGCCAAATCCTTTGTTGAGACTGTTTGGAAAGGTAGCTAGGTTGACACAAGTTGGTAATCATTTATAATGTATAGCTATAATGTTGTTTGATGAGCCTAGCTATGACAAGAATGTCTGTGGGAAATATAATCTAATTAATCAAAGTGGAGAAGAAAAATAATGTTGAAACCACTGGCACTGAGGAGCATGTTCCTTTAAAACTGGAGGGTTTTGTTGGAGTGTTTTCTCCTAGCAAAACTAGTGACCGGTGAAAGGTGAGCAGGAGCTGAATTTTAAAACATTTTAAAAAGGGTCGGCAAGATCCTGTCGGTTTGCTATAATACATTGTTTATACATACACTGTAAAAAATTTCTTGTTGTTTTTACAAAAACTTTTTGGCAGCTGTGGTTGCCAGAATAATTTTGTAAAAATACAGAAAACTGTAAACACATTTACGTCAAAAACTGTTAATTTTACAATATAAAGCTGTAATTTACAAACAAGAAAATGTGAATATAAACCAGTAAATTCAACAACACACAAAATTAAATCTGTTTTGTACCTTGAAAATACTGACAACCACCATAATAATAAAGATGGTACTGTATAAGAGAAAGCCACATGAAGTATCAAAGCTCATCACAAGTAGCTTCACCACAAGCAGAAGTATATATTAACATATAGAAGGTGCACATTTATGGAAACACAAAACACCATCATGGTAACACACGTGATACTTAAATAATGCAAAAAACTTTCATTAAGCAACAGAAGATGTAACATAAAGCTCAAATGTACATAACTGATAACAAGAACTATTTAAAAACATGATTATTTAAACAAAATAATGGAGTGTCACGCAGGGAATTCTGGGAATATCAGTTTACAGTTTTAGACTGTAAATTATACATTGATTTGTTCTTTTTTTACTTCTAAAAGCTGTATAATTAACAGAATTTTACTGTAAGTTTACATTAAATGCTTTGTTAGATCTTTTACAGTTTTTCCCTGTATATAGTACGGGAACTTACTGTTAACCTATTATCAGTTTTTTTCCGTAGCGTTTTTACAAAATTTTACAGTTAAAATTACACTTATTTTTTACAGTGTAGCCTGTTGATTTGGTTGTTACTAATGTATTCACTGGTGAAAAAAAAACTGCTAAAATATGTTACTAAATGTAAGTTATTGAATATGAAACATTTAAAAATCTCATACAGTATAAACTGTGTAATGGTTGAGTGAGTCACTCACTTTGATTTAATCCAGCAGACTGTATGCATAAATCATGAAAAAGTCCAAAAAAACATTTTCATGTTTCTCTGATATCATGAAAATTCCCATAACAATTTTAATTCCACCACATTTCAAAATATGCATAATTCAAATTAATTTGTGTTACATTTTTTAAACATAACATAAAAACTGGTAAAAACTAATAACAGAGGCTCATCCAAGTAACTGAAGTCGGCGGTATTATCTTGATAATAGAATTTATTATTTATTTTTATTTTTTTTTTTTCCTCAGTGGAAGTTTTGCATTTGTTTAGCTAATAAAACATTAAAACTCAATTCACAATTGTGTACAATTATTTAATGTCATCCTAGTATCGCATACTTGCTTTCTCATTTCATACAAACACAGCTGCTGCCATTTGGCCTAGACCGTTTTGGACCCTGTAAAGGATTGTAAGATATAACTAACAAAGGGAGACAGATAGGGCAGTTATAGGTCGATTACAGTTTCATTTTGAACCTCTTGAAAGGATAAATGTATGCTCTATGGATGACTTTGAAATGGATCAGATGATGAGCAAAGTGTTTACAAGTTAAGATTTGATTTGACCACACCCTTTCCCAGTCGACATATAAGTCAAAATTCATTAATCCATATATGTTTCATAGAAAATGGTTCGATCCAATCCCACATAAGATGAGAGGAAATGAGGGATGCCCAGGGAACTCCGTGGGCTTTAAGAGCAGAGCTTAACTGAAAAAAAGGACTAAATATGATGATGTTGGTAAACAAAACTTAGTTCTCAAAAGTCACACAAGTGTTTATGAGAGCGCTTGACAAATGTCTGATTTCCACATAAAAAAAAAGTGTAAAAATGTAAATAGTGAGTGAAGTGACATTCAGCCAAGTATGGTGACCCATACTCAGAATTTGTGCTCTGCATTTAACCCATCCGAAATGCACACACACAGAGCAGTGAACACACACACACACACACACACTGTGAGCACACACCCGGAGCAGTGGGCAGCCATTTATGCTGCGGCGCCCGGGGAGCAGTTGGGGGTTCAATGCCTTGCTCAAGGGCACCTAAGTCGTGGTATTGAAGGGGATTTTGCCTTGAAGAGAGTCTTTAAGATTAATCCATCTTTGAGTATCACTCTTGGTCTTGACAAGCATATTATTAAAATTGTTTCTGGCAATTTTATGAATGTCTTTACATAAAAAAAAAAAAAAGTAGGAATGGATGAGGGGATAGGATAATTAACTTTAACATTGTTAATTGGCATTAAAGCAGATTTGGTCCAGTTTATCTAGTTTAACAACTAGTGGTCACATTCCTTAATTATATTGGTTATTGATATATCAAAAGTTATCTAAATATAAAAAAAAAAAATGTCATCAGCATACAACAAAACAATATGATTATGGTCATGAATCTTAATTGGTGGAACGTCAGACTTCAGGCACTTTCTGTTTCGTACCCGACAACTGTTTCAGGCATGTTTAGGGCATTCCTGTACCTGAGGGTCGGGTATGTCCCTAAGGTGCCAACTTCTTTGCCAGTGTCCATAGTTCTTCAGGCATTCTGTTGTCCTCCATTCCAGGAATTAGGTCAAGAAATGCTTAATCTGCTGTGTCCAGACTATGCACACAGAGCTGCTCCGTGGCACAAGGCAAATCAGCTGCTTGTTTTCTTTGGTCCACCAAAGAAAGGATCTCCGGTGACCTATCCAACTATGAGTAGGTGGGTGGTCGAGGCCATCTCACTACCCTACGAGTCCTCTGGCCTTCCGTCACCTATGGGGGTCAGAGTGCACTCAACCAGTAGTATGGTGTCCTACAAGGCTTTTAACTTGTGTGTGGCCTTGCAGGGCATTTGTGCTGTGGCGGGCTGGTTTTCTCCACACACTTTTGTCCACTTCTATAACCTAGACCTGTCATCTACTTTAGTGTCCCAAGTTGTCTCTTTGTGATATGCTCAAGAGATGCACACAGGCAGGGACTTCTTAGTATGGTGCAGTGGGTACTCTCGTTCCCAAGGCGTTTCACGATGCAGCTCTAGTTCCTGAAGGGGAACGTCTCCAGGTTACATATGTAACCATGGTTCCCAGAGGGAATGAGATGCTGTGTCTCTTTGCAATATTTTCTCCATCCCTGCAGGTGCTACTTCATCAAAGCTAACTTGTGTTCTACTGGGTGTGCTTTTATACTTCCTGGTTGCTCATGTCACCCTGCTTGTGACATCTTGCTGCTCCATTGGGCTGATTTTACATTCACTTCAGAACACGCTCACGCAGGGGTGTTCCTTCGGGGGGAACATGGTTACATTCATAACCTGAAGATGTTTGTTAGACTTCAAATGTTTATAAAGATTATGTCTATTGAATATGAATATTTGCTTAGAGTTTTTCAGAGATGCGAGCTCCAGGGTGTCAGAGGCCATTCAGCACTCATAAACCCACCCAGAGCAGCCTCACCTCGGCCAGATGTTCTGGAATTTGCCACTGTCTCTGAAATAGTTACACATCAAACGGGTTACATCTAAATCTAACGGGTCGTCTTTGGTCTCATTAGTCTATTATTTGTTCCGGAGTAAATAGTTTTGGCTGAGGTCAAAGTGTAATTTTATATTTTATATAACTTATAAAATAATTATATGTTATATATAGCATGATGATGGCTAGTATTGTTGTTTATTAAATATTATTTAATAAATTATATTTTATATTTTATATAAATAATACTAGTATTTAATAGTTATGACAAACGGTATGTGTGTTCATGATTGTCCTTTAGTTACACTGTTCCACCTTTAGATGGCGACAATATGAGTGAGTCAGCATATATTATTTATTTATTTTTTATATTGAAAGAGCATTGAAACAGTTGTAAAGAAGGATGTTATTTTTGCTTTCAACAACACCTCGTAAGATGCAGCCAACAAATGCACTGAGCAGCATTATAATTGGAAATCACTGTTAACAGATGAAAGGATAGTACAACAAAGATATTGCTTTCCTCAATGGACATTCAAACCAATATTTTATTGTGAATACGAGACTTAGCTAAATAAGCTATATCAGATGCAGGTAATCAAACTCATCCAGTCCATCTCTCTCTCGTAATAGAGTGAGCTGTTAATACATTAATATAATACGCTTTTAATGAAGCAGCTCAACATTCCTTTGTAACTAGAGTGATGTTTTATAATTAGTAAAGGAGGCTTGAGCTCGGCTGATAAACTGTCAAGATGAGATTTTAATCTGTGGCAGATGGAAGTCCTTCTGCACAAAAGAAGGTATTTATAAAAGGGACTTTGTTGTTGTTTCTTATGTATTCACACAGGTGTGCCGTCAAACTATTGTATAAATGCAATATCATATGAGTATCAGTGCAATATGGTTGCATTTTGGCATGCTGTGATTGAAAGAGGTAAAACACTGACATGAAAATTTATGAAAAAGACACGGTGAAGAAAAAAAAAAACTGTTTTCTAAGCAGGAAGTGGAATATCAAACAGTCTAGTATTAAACAGCAGACAGTCATGCCTGACCAGCAAGCTATAAACAAAATTTTGGATGTATCCTGTTAACCCTGCTGGACTTTGTATCCATAGAGGTCACATAGCAGTAAGTAGCAGCCATGAAGATATTTCGATTTAAAAGCAGGAGTCCAAGTGAATCAAGCATCACACATTTGTTCACACTATCCCTTTCCACTATGTGACTCCAACAAACTCTCTCTCTCTCTTTTCAGGTAAGCTTACAAAGCCATGTCTGAAGCAAACTCACAATCACTGGGTATGCCCTTTAATAACTTTCCTAATGGCAAAGTTTGAAATCAAACAGCAGAAGCCCTGTGGAAAAACATTTGGTATAAAACTGAAGGATGGGTGCATGAACTCAAGCTGAGCAGAAGAAGATGTGAAGATGATTGACAGCATGATTCTGCTCAATAAAAGAGAAAACACCAGTGGACAAAGAACTTTTTTTTCCTCTGGTCCCTTTCCTCTGTTGTCCCTCTTTCTTAGAGTACACAGACCCCCACACACAGTCATGAGGAGCCCTCACTACAGAGGGCTTAGACATTAATTTCCATTGTGAGGGGAGAACAAAAGACACCTTAACGCTTTCAAAAATGTCCCCCTTCTCTCTTTTTCTGTCACTTTCTCCTTTTTACAATGAATGAGTAAAAGTGTCAAAGGACCTCTAAGAGGAAACCTCTGAATGACTATGTTGTGAATTTAAACTGTCTAATTTGGAATAAAACAAGAAAGCTATTGAGAAAGGGCATTAGAAAAGTTTTCACCAGTTAGTCTCACTCCACCTGTAAAACTTAGCTTTAGTTTATATTTCCTGATTCTCTGAATTTTCACTTGATAAAAAGTTTCAGAAGAGATCTTGATAATGTCTGTGCTCAGATGCCAAAAACTGCAATCAAATATCAGAGAGACAAATTCATGAAGATGAAGTGCCTTTTATATATAAAAAAAAAATCTTAGATTAGATTTTAATAAAAAAAAAAAAAAAAATACAGATTTAAAATAATATTTTAAATCTGGAAACGCTGATCAACACAAACAAGCCAGTTACAATTTCAGTAAAGGTTGAAGAACAATTCAACACATGACATCACATATTTTAAAGATAATAAACCAGCTACTATGAACATTTATGCCTCTCTACCGGATAAGCTTAATAACTTTTATGCTCATTTCATGGCTCACAACACAACACAACACACACAGACAGTGCTCCAGGCTGCTGCAGAAGAGGAGAGTGCACTCTCCGTCTCTGTCGTGGATGTAACCTGATCCTTCCAAGGCTGCGAGTCTTGATGGAACCCAGGCTGTGTTCTCCGTCACAGACATTTTCCACCTCTCCCTCTCTCTGTCTGTGGTCCCCTCGTGCTTCAAACAAATCCCCCATCATGCCCATATTAAAGAAAAATAAAATCACATGCTTGATTGACTGGAGGCCCATTGCTCTGACAGCCATCTTCAGCAAGTTTTTTTTTTTTTTGAGAGACTCATCAGAGACTACATCTGCTCTTTTGGATCCGCTACAATTTGCATACCGTTGCAACTATTGCATTCACCCTACACACTGCCGTCTCCACCTGAGAAATAAGAACGCCTATTTGAGAATGCTGTTTGTGGGCTACAGCTCAGTATTTAACACCATAGTGCCTGCCACTCTTGCTGCAAAGCTCCAGACTCTGGGACTAAACAGATCTTTGTGCAGCTGAATCCTGGACTTCCTGACAGGCGGAAGTCAGGTTGTTAGAATGGGCAACAACAGAATGGGCAACAACACTTCATCCCCACTGACCCTCAACAGGACACAGCTCCTCAGGGCTATGTCCTCAGCCCACTCCTGTACTCCCTGTAGACACCTGACTGTGCAGCCACACACAGCTCTGACGTCATTGTCACTGACGACACAATGGTAATAGGCCTGATCACCGACAATGATGAGATGGCCTACAGAGAGGAGGTGAGCACCCTAACTAAATGGTGTCAGGAGAACCATCTCTCACTCAGCATTGATAAGACCAAGGAGCTGGTGGTGGATTTCAGGAAACACAGAAACATGACCATCGACAAGACACCTATAGAGCAGGAGCAAATTCCTATGCACTAACATCAGTGAGGAAGCCACATGGTCTACGCACACTGATGCAGTGCTGAAGAAGGCACATCAATGCCTCTTCTTTCTGAGACGGCTGATGAAGTTTGGAATGAGCCCCAGCATCCTCAGATCTTTCTACACCTGCATTGTGGAGAGCATCCTGACGGGCTGCATCACTGCCTGGTTTGGAAACTTTACCGCTGGCGACTCCAAAGCTCTGTAAAGGGTTGTGCGAACTTCCCGTCACATTGCAGGAGGTGAGCTTCCCTCCCCTTCAGGACATCTACACCAGACAGTTGTATTATGGAGGATCATCAGAGACTCCAGCCACCCATCCCACAGACTGCTCTCTCTGCTGCCCTGAAGAAGACTGTAATGATAAAATCTCCATACTCACCGGGAAGAAGGAGGCGGGAACCGGCGCACAATCAAAATGAAACTTTAATTACAAAAATAAACACAAAACAGCGCACCAGCCCCTCACGGATGACTGGTGCGCACAAAATAAAAAGCAAACATAAAATATTGCCCAAGCCTGGTTTTATATCCTTCCATCTTCTACGTGGGACTCGAGACCGGTGGTGGGTCGCAGGTGTAGCTCATCTCCCATCACTACACCTGGCCTCACTCCTCGTTCCCACATCTCTCGGCCCTGCCCCACTCTTCACATACCCCCATCGCCCCTCGCAGGCCGGGGGGTACCCTCGAGACTGTGCTCTACTCCCCCCCCCCCCCCTTCCCTCCGGGGGGACCGCTCACGGGGACCTGCGGGAACCTGGGGGTAGGACAGACGAGGCGAGAGAAAAGGAGATGGAAGGAGGAGCGACAGGGACGAGAGAGGAGAGAGAAAAAAAAAAAAATCAGGTTCCCAGACGCACTGCTGCTCGGCCCTCCACCAGCTGGGTGATCTCCTCCGCGGTGCCTGGCGGTGGCACTGGACGGCCCTCGGCGGACGGCACGACACCCCTCCGCCGCCCGGTGGACAGCGACGGCTTCTCCGGTTTTGGGCAGCCGGCAGGAGTCCCCCGTTCCCTGTTCATACCCGTTCAGGTGGACGGCAACAGGCTCCGGCTCTCTGGGGAACGGCGCTGACTCCTCCGCTCCCTCACGGATGGCAACCGCCCCTCCACATTGTGGCTCGCCCGTCCCCGGCAACTCGCTCCAGCCCACCGCCTCGAGCATCCATGGTGGCACACTCCTCGCCTGCTCCATGGCACCGCGGATTCACCACAACGGCGAGGGATCTTCAGCAGCGTGTCCCTCCTTCTCCCGGGCTTCGGCACCACTATAATGATAAAATCTCCATACTCACCGGGAAGAAGGAGGTGGGAACCGGCGCACAATCAAAATTAAACTTTAATGACAAAAATAAACACAAAACAAAATAAAAAGCAAACATAAAATATTGCCCATGCCTGGTCCTCTCTCGTCCTTCACGGTCGTCGCTCCAGTTTTATATCCTTCCATCTCCTACGTGGGACTCGATACCGGTGGTGGGTCGCAGGTGTAGCTCATCTACAATCACTACACCTGGCCTCACTCCTCGTTCCCACATCCCTCGGCCCCGCCCCACTCGTCACAAAGACGTCTCTGCAGCATCCGATCCCACACTTGTTGACTGAGGGATAGCTTTTTCCCTCAGGCTATCAGACTAATGAACAATCAAAACTAATACACCCTATAGCTCCCTGCATCATACTCCCACAATACGGTATGCCACACACTGCACTTTAACTTGCACACATTCTAACTTGACCTCACTGATTGGAGTGTTTTTGAAGCTGCTACCACCAATCTGGACGAACTCACAGAGACTGTGACATCCTATATTAGTTTTTGTGAGGATATATGCATTCCTACCAGGACTCATTTAACATTCAACAATGATAAGCCATTGTCTACAGCAAAACACAGACATGTTCGTCAGGCCAAAGAGGATGCCTACAGAAATGGGGACATAGTCTTGTACAATCAGGCCATGAACACACTGAACAAAGAGATTAGAGCAGCTAAAAAGACCTACGCTAAAAAGTTGGAAGACCAGTTTACTTCCAACGACTCAACTTCACTGTAGAGAGGACTGAGAACCATCACTAACTACAAGACACCATCCCCCTGCACTGAGACTAATCAACGACTTGCTAATGACCTGAATGAGTTTTATTGTGGATTTGAAACCCCCAACACCCATTCTGACCATCTCCCTACACAACCATTACACACCCACCCCTCCTGCTCTTCAAATTTGTGAAGATGATATGTGCCAGGTCTTCAGGAAGAACAAAAGAAGAAAAGCACCAGGCCCAGATGGCATTACACCAACCTGTCTGAAAACCTGTGCTGACCAGCTGGCCCCCATCTTTTCACAGATCTTCAACAGATCTCTGGAGTTGTGTGAAGTGCCTTCCTGCTTTAAACGCACCAACATCATCCCCGTTCCAAAGAAACCCAAGATAACAGGACTTAACAACTACAGAGCTGTGGCTCTAACGTCTGTCGTCATGAAGTCATTTGAAAAACTGGTTCTGGCTTATCTGAAGGTCATCACTGGCCCCTTTCTGGACCCCCTGCAGTTTGCGTACCGAGCAAACAGGTCCGTGGATGATGCGATCAACATGGGATTGCACTTCATCCTGCAACATCTGGACAAAACAGGGACTTATGTGAGGATCCTTTTTGTGGACTTTAGTTCGGCTTTCAACACCAGCATCCCAACAGCCATTCAGACCAAATGACCCAGCTCTCTGTTCCTAGCTCTATCTGTCAGTGGATCACTAGCTTTCTGACAGATAGGCTACAGTTAGTGAGACTGGGGAAATTCCGCATATTTTATGAGTATTTTTTATGTTTATTAGTCTACATAATGTACAATTTGTACATACTGCGCATATTGTGTAGTGCTAACTGTATGTCTGTCTAATGGTACACTGTATGTACTGACTACATGTATGTGCATATTGCACATCGTCATCTGTTGTAATCTCTGTGGTTATATGTAAATTGTTTCTGCAGTTTCTGGAGCACACTCCCAAGAATTTCACTCACCAGGGCACATGTGCTGGTGATGTGACAATGAAAGTGATTTGACTTGACTTGACTTTATT
Source organism: Carassius gibelio (assembly GCF_023724105.1). Classification (NCBI taxonomy): domain Eukaryota; kingdom Metazoa; phylum Chordata; class Actinopteri; order Cypriniformes; family Cyprinidae; genus Carassius; species Carassius gibelio. The sequence goes on along the minus strand of NC_068373.1, from coordinate 33,630,025 downwards.
TACACCAAATTAATTTTGAATCAACAAAAGGGAATTATCATTTAAATAGTATTTCTTTAGTGGCATATTTTAAGAAATCTGCTGATTTTTTCATGAATAAAATGAGTAATTATATTGTAATGGTTAGAAGTCAAGAAATACCACAATTTCCAGTCTACAAGCAGAAGTGACACTCATTGTTCCATCAGATATCCACAAGCAATCCGTGCAGCATATGATAGAAAAAAAATAATAAATAAATAATAATAATAAATAATAATTTTGCATATATCGAAAAAGTTTTATATCAAATCACCTCTGGTTCTATCCAGAAACAACTGTTCATTCATTTGGTGAAGATAGCAAACATCTGTTTCCTCAATTAAACAACACAACTAAAAGCTCAGTGCAAATGCAGTACTACATTTCACCATATGTTGAGCACAAACTACCATCTAGACTACTGTTACACATCCCTGTTTCTCATCCACACACGCATTATTCACAGTAGCAATGATTGATAAAAAAAATGTTTCTCTCCTAATAGCATCCATAAAGCGGCAACAATGAACATATTCACAATTTGCATATGCACACACATTATCCATCTGCATCCTGATATGGCAGATATACCTGAAGTTATTATTTTATTACATTATTTGTAGTGTTAGCCGAGTCTTGCATTTTATTGCACAGAAGGGTCTGGTGGCAAAAAAAAAAAAAAAAAAAAAAAACACTGTTTACACTTCATAATCACAATTTATGTCCATTTGAATATAATGAAACAATTATTTAATATAATTAACTGACAAAACAAACAAAAACAAATATTTACTTCTGCTAACCTGGAACACCTTTTAGGAATTATTAATAAATATTAGTTAAAATTGATTGAAGTCTTTCTGAAGTTAAGATTAAAACATACACTATTGTCACAATCACCTACTGTGTTGGAGTGAGGAACTCGAATCCACTGTCAGACACCAATGTGTCCCTGAGCAAGACACTTAACCCCTAGCTGCTCCAGAGCAGTGCGACCTGTGACATATATAGCAATTGTAAGTCGCTTTGGATAAAAGCATCAGCTAAAATGAATAAATGTAAAATGTAAATTGTTATCTGATGTCTCCAGAGTGTTTGGTTGCATTCAGAAGTTATTCTATCAGCTGTATCTGACGCAATGAATAATATGAATAAAGCCAAACACAAACCTTGAATAAGTCATGAAAGAATCTGTTCACAATCGGAATTGGCAAGACTTGTGAAAGGAAAACACAGGTGAGGCCATGTTTAATATTGTCAGAAAGCAGCAAAGGGAACACAGCCGGAATAATCAGATTGTATTTAGGGAAAAAATTGAGAAATGCTAAATTAGGGTCAAACAACACACACAACATACATGTGTGTTTTAAATGAAACATGCCACTATTTGTCCCACAGTCACAGCAGACACACCAAACTCAGTCTCTCACAGGTAAATTGTAAAGTCCATCACAATAGTGTCCAGCTAAATCAAACACCTTTTCTCATAGTGGACCAGATTACCACCAATACATGAATCATGTATTGCTTGGCATAACACATATCCCATTGTGATTTTGCACATGGGGGTAAAGTAACTGATTAGAATTACAGTGAAGGCCAGGCTACATCTTTTTATTGTTGGATAAGTAGCAAAGACAACCAAAAAAGTCTCTGGATAATGAAGACGACTACACACAAAATTAGAAAGCCTTCTCTGAACTGCAAGCCTATTTGTATTATTATTAATTAGAAAGCAAAACTGCTCATTTATAATAATAAAATAACAACAAAAAACAACAACAACAGACAAACAGAGCTTTCCACCAAAACAAAGCCACGTGGTGCAAACAAAATTTAGAAGAGAGAGAGAGAGAAAAAAAGTATTTCAAGTATCAAATGTCAAATGGGTTTTAAGTCACATGGTCCATAATGATATTTACTATTTAATAATTCATCAAAAAATACCTCAAATGTAACATTTGATTTTATGATTTTGCAATGCGTGCATTCAAGTATATTCTAAGTGTATGCAAATTATTAATGTGATATTAAGTTATTATTAATGTATTCATTTTAACTTGAGGAAACCAACATAAACACTAAAAGGTACAGTATGTTGATAATTGTCATGAATATGGAATGACTCCTGGCTACTCTGTGTGTTCCCCTTGTTGGAATATTAAGAAAATCTTTTTGGTGTTAACTCCTCGTCTCCTCGTTCCTCGCTCCAACACAGAAGGGCGATTGTGACAGAAACTAGACATTTAAAATAGTATTTTTTTTTTTTTTTTTTTTGCATCTTTCCGCATGCTACACGTCCCGACTGTCATCTCTCTGGCTCCTCCCTCCATCTGATTCACCCTGGCTCCTCCTGTTTCCTCCTTGGCTCTTCCTTCCATCGTCACCACCTTGGACTCTGTCTGGTGGCACCCTCCCGGGTTTCCATCCTCCTCCTGAGCCTCCTTCAAAGTTCCCAACCATCCATCCCCATATTGTTCCTACAGCGCAAGGATGCACCTTCAGGGAGTTGGGGCAATATATCATGGATATGGACTTTCTCTGTGTGTTTTCCCTCATTTGTAACATGTCCATATTTGTTTTGTTCTGGTTCCTGTTCCCATTATGTGGTCATTGTTTCCAGGTGTGTCTCATTCATCCTTCTCACTTGTCTGCCCCTCACTATCTGCTCTATTTGAGTTCTAGCCTGTTCCATTCTCCCGTGTCTGGTATTAAATGTCAACTTCGGGCTACGTGTGTGTCTCCTGTCTACCCTGTGTATTCCCCTTGTTGGAATTTTAAGTTGATTATGACAAAAACTTTGATTGATGAGGGTCATAAAATTTCCATCCCCCACTCTCCCTCCCACCGTACTGGACACCTGTTTGGACACCTGTACCTGTACAGCCCCCACCTGCCTAATTGACCATCTGTTTATGCATCTCAATGATCTGAAGGAATTCATGATTGTTTGAGAAAGTTTTTGTGTGGGGCCATTGAAAATTGTTCAAAAACGATGGGCTTCAAACTTTAAAATTTGAAACGTGGTATGATTATTAAACAGGGTAAGGGAATCATGCACATTCATGTCTATCTTCAAAAACGTGAGTGACAGTTAACAGGTTAAAACCCCAGCTTAGTGCATGTTCCAAACTTACATTTTTATAATTCATGAATGAAAACATTTTGTAACATGATATTGATGTACCATTTATATGGTAATGCAATGTCTGATTTTAAAATGGGTTTTAAAGGATGAATTTTGAGATTTTAAGTTTTCAGTTGATAAATAATTTCTGATGATTTCTAAAATGTGATAGAGAAAAAGGCGACGAAGAAGTCTTTTTTTTTTTAAAACAAAGGTCAAAACTCCTGTTATAATATAGATTTTTGAGGGTGCACTCATGTCATAAATTAATCTATTACTTTTCCTACATCATTTTTAATGGGGCAAGATCGGGATCGAGTTCAGCTTCCTGACAGCCTGATGGATGAAGCTGTTCTTCAGTCTGCTGGTCCTGGCCTGGAGACTCCG
>NC_068373.1:33599838-33625990 GCF_023724105.1 Carassius gibelio | reverse complement strand
GCTGAAAAGGGCTAAAGCCTGACGTCCACCTCTTCGAGGGTCTGTGAGTTGTATCTAGGGGTGCTCCGATCACGATCGGCCGATCGTTAATGCGCATCTCATCAGTAAAGCCGGTTCTCTAATCAGCGGTTAATTCCATCAGGTGCGTGATTTCACATAGAGCAGCTGTTACTACACAGAGCCTACCATCTCTCCTGCCAGGGGGCACTCGAGTCGAGAGAACGCGGTCGGTCCCTTTCGACGACCATAAGCCCATGCAGGTGGGTAGAGCTTGGCTGTCCCATAAGAGAGGGAACGGCGGAGGTCCCAAGGACTGTGCTTATACTGTGGAGACTCATAACACCTACTCATGCCCGGTAAAAGAGCCAGCCCGGTAGTAAACTTGAGGCTACTATCGGGTGGGATCTCTGCTGGGAAGTCCTCGTCTACATCATCGACCCTCCTTCTGGTGAAACTGCGGTCGAGGAATCAATATCACGAATGTCACGCCCTTCTGGACTCCAGAGCCGAAGGTAATTTCATTGATTCTTCACTTGCACATCACTTGAACATTCCTGTCCTTCCTGTGTCTCTCCTCATCCATGTCACCGCACTCAATGGCCAGGAACTGCCTCACGTCACTCACCATACAGAACCCATCACACTGCTCACGTCTGGAAACCATCACGAAATCATATCCTTTTTTCTCATGGACTCCCCTGTTGCTCCCATTGTGTTAGGTCACCCCTGGTTAACCAAACATAATCCACGAGTGGAATGGGGTTCTAACACTGTCACATTGTGGAGTGAAAGTTGTCATGAGTCTTGTCTGGTTTCTGCTTGTCCTGTTGTCCCTGTTTCTTTCTTTCAGAAGGAGAACATGGTTTTGCCAAACGTGCCCGTAGAGAATCTGGACCTGAAGGAAGTGTTCAGTAAGTCCCGTGCTGCTTCTCTTCCTCTGCATCGTCCCTATGACTGTGCTATAGATTTAGTGTCAGGTAAGTCTCCGCCTAAGGGCAAGTTATACTCTCTTTCTATTCCTGAGAGGGAGGCCATGGAGAAAAACATTTCTGATTCCTTAGCCGCTTGGTTCATCTGTCCTTCCTCTTCTCCAGCAGGGGCGGGATTCTTTTTTGTGGGTAAGAAGGATGGTTCCCTGCGACCTTGCATTGATTACTGAGAGCTGAACAACATCACGATAAAGAACACCTATCCTTTACCACTCATGTCTTCAGCTTTCGAGAGGTTGCAGGGAGCATCCATATTCACAAAACTGGATTTACGTAATGCTTATCATTTGGTCCGCCTCAGGAAGGGGGATGAATGGAAAACTGCCTTTAATACCTCTAGAGGGCACTTTGAATACTTGGTGATGCAGTTCGGGCTCTCCAACTCGCCCGGGGTTTTCCAAGCACTCGTTAATAACGTGTTGAGAGATATGGTAGATCAGTTTATATATGTTTAACTGGATGACATACTTATTTTTTCTTCATCTCTCCAGGAACACGTTCAACATGTCAGACGAGGGCTCCAGAGGTTACTTGAGAATGGGCTTTTTGTCAAGGCGGAGAAATGTGTATTCCATGCACAGTCTGTTCCCTTCCTAGGATATATCGTCTCATCCGAGGGAATACGTATGGACCCTGACAAGGTTAAAGCTGTGATAGATTGGCCATCCCCAGATTCCCATAAGGCCCTACAGCGGTTTCTGGGGTTCGCCAATTTCTATCTGCGTTTCATTAGCAATTTCAGCCAGCTAGCCTCACCTCGAAATTACATACCCAAAATAAAAAGGTTTCTGCTCATGATTCTTTCTGACTAGATACATAATCAACCTTTGTTCACAAAGCTGACACTTTAAAGTTTACTGTTCAGGAATCAGAATCACTCAGACTGTTATGATAATAGAGATATATAAGCTCAAACATAAAAATAAAAATATAAAAAACATATGTTTTAAATGTATTTAAAAAAATGTTGATGTAGGAAATGAGTTTGAAAACACAGTGTAGCTAAGGCCACAAGTCTTCCAAACCTTCATAAAAAATTTCATAATCGAATCTGTAAAACTGTGAATTTTATGAAATATTTTCTAAGGCCATGTCATGTGTGTTTTTAGAGAAGGCTAATCAGATTGATTTATGGCACTTGTCATCTCTGTAAGATCTCGAATGTAAACTCTCCTGTGTATTTTGTATGTGTGTTGGCTTTGCAAAACTCCCTGATTCATTGTTCTATTGTTCTCACCAAACGAGTCTTTCACACCTCCGCCAGGTATGACACATTATCCGCATTATTCTTTTATCATTATTCTTTTGTTTTTATTCCACCTTTATTAGCCTTGATTGTGGTTTTTCAGGCTTTACAAAGCAACAAAGCAGCGATCTCACTTCAGTCTCTCTTTGCATTTATCCTTTATTTATCAAAAGTCTTACTATAAAAATACAACAAAACATTTTCTTACGACCTTACGTGAATTATTGAGACAAAAATGCATTATGAAGAAGAAAAGCACCTGCTATTAGTAGCATTGGTGCTAACGTTAGCATCAAGCTACATCTGACAATTTATGAAATTATTAGTACACTTTTACTCAAAACTCACTTTAAACCCCGATCGAGTGTTTATAATAACTTCCTTTAGCGATCAGGGGTGGAATTTGGTCGTTTACTGTTGTAAAAATATGTTATTTGTAGCCTTTTTCATCGCTGCACAAGTTAGCATTTCCGATGTACATTTTCGATTTTTTTTATAAAAACGCCCCAGATCTCAAGAAATACTCATACCAAGCTTTACTATCGTAATCGCGGGGTTATTATTCGGATATTTTGTGTGTACAGAGGTGTTTCAGTGTTGTTTTGGCCAGATAACTACCAGGAAGTGTGCAGGAAGCATGTGACACGATGGGGCGTTGTCCAGGTATGACACTCTAAGATTGACATTTGGGAAGGCCCAATCGGAGTCTGAGTCACACACAGCACGAGCTGACAACATAGCAAACACATACACAGATCGCTGGGAGAGGCTGTTTATTATCTGATCGCGTAAATCCATGGAAAATGAATAGAAATTACGATTCTGTCTGAAGAAATATGAAGTAAACATCAGTAAATATATCCATATATCTCCGCAGATATGCATCTTTGGTCTAAAAATCCTTATTGACGCTGTTCAGTGAGTCTATGTGAACACAAATAAACCGCTGCTGACGTGACTGAATACGAGTGAGTGGTGAATTTCTATTCAAAATGTGGCATAATACGGATTTATTATTTTGCACTCCTGACATAAATCACTAAATATCTGTCACTGCAACAATGTTTTATCAAAATATTGGTCAAATTTCGAAGCTAGAGTCTTTAAACTTTCAATTGATGCACAGTTTGTCCAGATGAAGTAAGACAGTGATGTTTAATGTGCTGTGAAAGTGAAACAATAATAAACTGGGGCCGTCGGCGATGTTTGCACGTAAAGGGGTTAAATTTAGAGTACATTAAAACTGCCAAAAGACTCAATTCAAGGCAGGCTCGGTGGGCACTTTTTTCGGTCGTTTTGAGTTTACTTTATCGTATCGCCGGGTTCCAAGAATGTCAAACCTGACTCTTTATCATGCCTTTTTGATCCCTCCGCCCGCCCGGTGACTCCCGAGTGTATTTTACCTGAGAAGTTAGTGGTCTCAGCACTCGTATGGGAGGTCAAGTCGAAGGTCAAGACAGCCCTACAAGGGGTAACGCCTCTGTCTGGTTGTCCACCGAACCATTTATTTGTGCCGGAGGAGTTAAGGTCCGAGGTTGTCCAGTGGGGTCATTGTTCTAATGGAGCTTGTCAGCCAGGGATAAGTAGAACTAATGGTTTGGTTAGACAATGATTCTGGTGGCCACGTATGGCTCGTGATCTCTGGGTGTTTGCACTTTGTGGTGAAGTCTGTGTGTTTCACGTCTGCACTGATTAGTTTGTGGGCGTCTCCGTTAATTGTCATCAGCAGCAGCTGTCACTCATTACTCATCCCCTATTTATTGGCTTGTCTCACGTCTTGTGTTTGTGAGATCGTTGTTTAATGTCGTCTACCCTGTTTGTCGGCTTCAGTGTTGTCTGAGTTGGATGTCTGTGTTTTCCCAGAACCTCATCCACTCTACGCACTACCACTCGGCTACAAACACTTACCTTCGGCTCTATTCCCCACAGTTCCTGTGCCATCCTCTCCTGCTGCCTTTTTACCACCATCATCCGGATTCCTAACCTCCTCACCACCTTGGATTATTGTCTTCTCAGCCACATTGTTCCCTCGTGTTTGTTTGTTTATTTTCATTAAACTGTTGACTCGCATTTGTTTCGAGCCTTTCCTTCATCCCACTGTCACACCCGGTTGATGCACATGTATCTATACCTCCAAGGATCCTTCCATTGCAACAGGCCCCAGGATGACCAAAACTTTCTCTTCTTGTTTGCTTCCCTCTTACATGCCGCAGCCCTCCATTTTGTCACACTTGGAAAATCCCTCCACTAATTCCTGCCTTCTTATGGGCTTGGTTCATATCCACAGCCAGCATCATTTTTTTTTCTGCCCAGATTTTTATTTTTGTCAGCATTTGTAATGCTATTTTTCAGCCTTTTTTTTATTTTCTACCTCCTCAAAAAGAGCTGCAATTTCATGCTTTGAAAATTAGGGTTTTCGTGTAATTTTCATTAATGGCTGAATGGCAAGGAGACTTAAATTGGAAGAATTTAGCAAAATAGGTAACAGGTGTCCTCGATAGTACATCACAGTTTTTGAAATGTGGTTAAGTAGCCTATCAATATTAAATAAGAAACAGTATTTATATGAAATTGTGAAATTATTGACACTGGGATCAGAAAAGAGCACATTTTTTTTAACTCCGAGTGTATATGTATATAATGTATTGCAGAACAAATTAATGATTCGTTATTACTCGACTCCTACGTAACATCATTTCAAAAGCGTAATTTGAGTTGAATAAAAGAGAAAATAAAACCAAATTATTGTGGCGGTATGTGCTCATGAATCCAGTTTGCTATTAGATCGAAGAAGAACGATCCTTTCTTTATTGTTTATGTAACCAACGTAGTTTGAATCATGGATCTGCGACACAGGTACCATGGTTTCAGGAAACAGTCGTGACTAGTTTCGCTGATTAATAATTTAATCAGCGAGTTATGTAGTTGTACGGGAATCGCAACCCTGGATAGCCTATATTAGGCCCAGGCTCTGTTACTAAGTATATAATAATTATAATCACTGTTAACCCAGAGTAACAAATTCTAACGGATTAATCGCTTATTTTCGTTTGCTGCATGTTTTTACACCAAAAAAAAAAAAAATACGTTTGTGAGAGGAAAAAATATATGTCATGTATAAATTGCATTTTAACGGATTAATCACCTATTTTCGTTTGCTGCATGTTTTTTTTAAACACTAATTAATTACGTTTGTAAGAGGGAAAAAAAGTCATGTATATGGATATAAGTATTGTTTTGATTAATCTTTTTCCTTTTCCTTGTTTCATTTCTGTTTCAGTTGTTTTTTGTTTATAACCAAATCTTACTATGTGTTTCCAGATCCCTACTATCATTAGCACTCGTAAACCATGCAACATACAATGTAGACAGCGCAATCTTAACAATCTGCATACTTTGCATATGTCTGCTAATACACTACTTTCTTTTCCTATTGGTCTCTGGAATTGCCAGTCTGCTGTAAACGAAACCGATTTCATTACTTCTATAATTAGTCATTCAAAGTTTAATCTCATGGCCCTAACAGAGACCTGGATCAAACCAGAGGACACTGCTACACCTGCAGCACTCTCCAATAATTTCTCATTTTCCCACTCTCCCTGTTTGACTGGAAGAGGTGGAGGTACTGGTCTGCTCTAATGATTGGAGCTTTAATCCTTTACCATCTTTGGGTATCAACAGCTCCTTTGAATTTCATTCAGTTACTGTTACCTACCCTTTTAAAATAAATTTTTTAGTTGTCTATCGACCCCCAGGACCACTGGGTAACTTTTTAGATGAATTAGATGTGTTGCTCTCAACCTTTTCTGAGGATGGTACTCCCCTAGTTATGCTTGGAGATTTCAACATTCATCTAGATAAACCTCTGTTTGCCGATTTCCACACTCTGCTTGCCTCTTTTGATCTCAACCGAGTGTCAACCACTGCTACTCACAAATCAGGCAACCAACTGGACCTTATTTATACACGAAACTGCTCTACTGATCATGTTCTGGTTACTCCACTGCACACGTCGGATCACTTCCTCCTCACTCTTAACCTCAACATGATCCCTGACACATCACTTACCCCTCCACATGTTATCTTTCAACATAACCTACGCACACTTTCACCCTCCCGGCTATCTGCAATGGTTTCATCTTCACTTCCTTCCCCTAAACTGTTTGCATCTTTGGATGCTAACAATGCTACTGATACTTTCTGCTCCACTCTTACATCTTGTTTAGACACTGATTGCCCCTTATCTTCCAGGCCAGCCCGTAACACCCCTTCTGCCCCTTGGTTATCTGATGTTCTATGCGAACACCGTTCTAAGCTTAGAGCTTCTGAAAGGGTGTGGTGCAAGTCCAAAAATACTACTGATCTTATTGTGTATCAGTCACTCCTATCTTCTTTCTCTGCTAATGTCTCCTCTGCTAAAAGGACATACTACCATAACAAAATTAACAATTCATCTAACTCTCGCATGCTTTTTAAAACATTTTCCTCACTTCTTTGTCCTCCTCCTCCTGCTTCATCTCTAATAGCTGACGACTTTGCAACGTTTTTCATTGATAAAATTAAACACATTAGTGCACAATTTTCCACACCACAATCAGTCAAGCTCATATCACCAGCAAACTTACACTCATTTACGTCCTTCTCTTCACTCTCTGAGGCAGAAGTGTCAAAACTCATCCTTTCTAATCACCCTACAACTTGCTCGCTTGATCCAATTCCATCTCATCTCCTTCAAGCCATTTCTCCTGAAGTTGTACCTGCACTCACTCACATCATCAACACTTCCCTCCACACTGGTGTTTTTCCCTCATCATTTAGAGAGGCACGTATAACTCCACTACTTAAGAAACCCAACCTCAACCCATCTCTTTTAGAGAACTACAGACCAGTTTCCCTTCTTCCTTTTATTGCAAAAACACTTGAACGAGCTCTACATTTCTCACACACAACAATATCCTTGACAGCAACCAATCTGGCTTCAGAAGTGGACATTCAACGGAGACGGCCTTGCTCTGAGTTGTTGAAGCTCTAAGACTGGCAAGAGCAGAATTCAAATCTTAGGTACTTATCCTGCTTGATCTGTCCGCTGCTTTTGACACGGTTAACCACCAGATCCTCCTATCAACGCTACTGGTGAAAGGCATCTCAGGAACAACACTTCAATGGTTTTAGTAACTTAGGTCCTTCAAAGTATCTTGGAGAGGTGAGGTGTCCAAGTCTCAACATCTAACTACTGGGGTGCCTCAGGGCTCAGTTCTTGGACCACTTCTCTTCTCTGTCTACATGGCATCATTAGGTTCTGCCATTCAGAAACATGGCTTTTCATACCACTGCTATGCTGATGACACTCAACTCTACCTCTCATTCCATCCTGATGATCCGACCTTAGCTATTCGCATCTCAGCTTGTCTAACAGACATTTCTTCCTGGATGATGGACCATCACCTTCAACTCAACCTTGCCAAGACAGAACTGCTTGTGATTCCAGCAAACCCATCGTTCCATCACAATTTCACCATCAAGTTAGGCACATCAACCATAACTCCTTCAAAAACAGCTAGAAGCCTTGGAGTTATGATTGATGATCAGCTGACTTTCTCAGACCACATTGCTAAAACTGTCCGATCTTGCAGATTTGCTTTATTCAACATCAAGAAGATCAAGCCCTTTCTTTCAGAACATGCTCCACAACTCCTTGTTCAAGCTCTTGTTCTGTCCAGGCTGGACTATTGCAATGCCCTCTTGGCAGGTCTTCCAGCCAATTCTATCAAACCTTTACAATTAATTCAGAACGCGGCAGCAAGATTAATTTTTAATGAGCCAAAAAGAATACATGTCACACCTCTGTTTATCAATTTGCACTGGCTTCCAATAGCTGCTCGCATAAAATTCAAGGCATTGATGTTTGCTTACAAAACTACCACTGGCTCTGCACCCATTTACCTAAATTTGTTACTTCAGACTTATGTGCCCTCTAGAAGCTTACGTTCTGCAAGTGAACGTCGCTTGATTTTTGTTGTTTTTGATTGCTTCCACTGTCTTCATCTGTAAGTCGCTTTGGATAAAAGCGTCTGCTAAATGAATAAATGTAATGTAAATGTAATATATAAGTTGCCTTTTATTACATTTAGAAATAATAACGGCAGGCCTAATAATGTTATAATGTACCAAAAGGATATTTTTAGTTCCCTTGACTTTACAACAAATCCTTTAAATTTAACAAATTTATCAGAACAAAACAAGAATTAAAAATATATAATTCTAATGAATAAATATAAGCTTGAAGCTTAACTATTATTCATGAGGTAAAATAGGCTTTGTAGTTAACTGCGTTTCAGTATCGACTGAAAAAAATCATTATGAGCAATATGCCAAAGTGGACCGCTGCTCGCGCCGAATGACTGCTGTTTCTAATGAATATGTGCACGAGGCACCAGTGCAATCAAACAGCTGAAACAGAAAATACAAAATTTTTGGTCACACATACGGCATAAATGAATTAGCAGTTTAAAAAAAATCAAGAATAATAACTGAGTTAATAATAATTATTGCTAAATGCTGGACCATTCTCATTTCGCTCTGCATATGGAACCTGGAGATTTTTTTTTAAACCAAGAATTTAGCAAAGAATATAATATAATATAATATAATATAATATATACACGCACACACACATAGGCCTTAGATTTATTCACTGTTTAATAACTATAGCATGCATATGATCCTTTGTGTAAAGGTCTTCTTTTAATTTTTGATGAGTCGACTGTAGCCTAAGATTATATAACGTTTTGAAATTAACTCACTGTAAAAAAAAAAAAAAAATATATTTTTTAAAGGTGTTATAATGTTATATCATAATGTTTTATAATTGCTGTTTTACTTCCTCCTTTTAACTCATTTTACAATGACATTCCGTTCACTATACGTACCTTTGCGCCACCTGGCGGTAGTTTCGCAAATTATTTTTACACGCAACTCGCAGCTGCGGCGGTAATACCCATTTAGGTTGTCCACCTACTGTAATGCTCACCTGTTGTTTGGGATGCACTTCCCTCAGCATGATGGCATGGGTATACCATTCCCCATAGCAACCCCTAGAAGATGCTGTTCAAAGTTTCCTGGGACATCTCAGGTTATATATGTAACCATGGTTCCATGACTAGGGAATGAGACACTGCGTCCTCTAGTCTCCCTGCCATACTTCGGATGCAAACTTCAGATGAAGAAGCGGATGATATTTTCTCCTGGCGCCTTTTATACTGTGATCAGGCAGAGTGATGACATCACAGGCTCTGCTGGCCAATGTTATTGTCATTTTAGATATGCTTCAGACACCAGTCACACTGTGAAGGTAGGAGACGCAGTGTCTCTACAGTGAACATAGGCAGAACAATAAACACAGACAGAGCATTAAATATAAATAAGTGGCGGTAACAGATACAATAAGGGTAGACAGTGTTAAGAGTTATAAGCAGTATAAGAGGTATTGGTATAAGAATACTGGGGTAGAACAGTATGCAAAATGTCACTGTAGCGTGTTGCTGGGCTACATGAAAGAATATTAAAAGTGGCAGTGCAAGTACAATAAAAATAAACTTAAGAGCAGCATGTATTCCGGTTTTAGATGAAGGATAGCTGGCTGTTAAGTAGTCTGATGGCTTGAAGATAGAAGTTGTTCTGCAGTCTGGTTTTCCGTGATCGGATGGATCGTAAGCGACTGCCAGATGGCAGTGTGGCAAACATATGATCACAGGATCCTTGATGATGCTGTGATCCTTGATGATGCTGTGGTCCTTTCTCAAGCAGTGAGTTTGATAGATGTCCTGTAAGGCTGGAATTTTATGCCCAATGATGAGCTCTGCTGTTCTCACCACTCTCTGAAGAACTTTACAGTGGAAAGAAGAGCATTTTCCATACCATACATGGTTACATATGTAACCTGAGACGTTTTTGTCCTAATAAAGTGGCATGGCATTCATCTGATAAAATGTATATATGATCATTTACACTCAGTGTTATTGCATACTGGTTTATAATGTACTACAGTAACTGAACTATTAATATCTGCCATCTAATTTACACACCTGTTGCTAAGGAAAATGCTGATATTTTTATATTGTTTTTTCGACTGCTAAAAATATAATTGTTCAGTTAAAGATATCTTAGTGTTGATTAAGTTCTGTCCAATATGTAAAGTAGAGCAATTATGAAATGAGTTATATTGGGCAGTGTACCATTATTGTTTACTACTACAAAGTATACTAACTTATTAACAAGATTTCAAAAAGAACAGTTAGCCCATTTATTTGCAAGATAACAGCCTCCACAGCTGTGCTGAATTAATGTTCAGTGTTTGTCATGTGATGACACTGTAGCACACTATTCTGAAACATTTATTGCTTATTGTTTACTGTTTCAGTCATTATTCTTTAAAAAAACAGTGGGCAGTATGCAATGTGTACTGGGCAGTAAGCAAGTATGCCATTTCGAGCACAGCCTATCACATGATTTTTCTGTGGTTGCTCTGCCATTCCTGTGGGTACTCGAACACCTGATCACCCAGGTGCGTATAATGTTGGTTGACTAGTTCTGGTCTAACTGTTTTTTCCAGGAAGGCAGTGCAACTGAATAGTCTATCACAGACATCAAGTATTTCTGAACAGAGGTCGGGTTTCCTCCACCTGGGCCCATATCTTGTGATCAGGGCCTTAGAAAAGTCATTGACCATCTATAAATTAGGTAATTTGCCATGGACAATGAGTGAGACTGTTTTTTCATTTGCCCAGGACTTTTTGGCTGGTGGAATTGCCGCTGCGATATCAGAGACTGCTGTTGTCCCATAGAAAGAATCAGCTGCTGCTCCTTTAGCTACGCTTTACAACAAAATTGCATAATTACTCTTCGTACGTGTAACATGCATTTTTATGAAGTAGATATGAATTATATATTTCACACGTCTGTCCATCTTGGTTCTTATCCAATGTTGTTATATCATGCTCTTAATGATGCTGCATAACTTTGTCTTATAATAAAAATTAGCTGGATAAATGATGATTATTAAATAAAAATGTGCCAGGAGCTATATTATTGCAATAGAAATGAATGCATCTTCCACAAGCATCTTTTTCACACAACCGTGCACTCTTTCAAGGTTGTTCATGTTGTCAATCAGTCAACTTCTTATATTAAGTTAAAGAGCATTAAGTTAAAGCAGACATTATCATTCAACATGCATGTGCGTTTTAGACACTCCTTTGTCTGTGCGGGCATTCTAGTTTATTTATTTTGGTTCATATTTATTTATTTTATTTTGTTCATATGGGCTAGTAATATAAATAGTAACACCCCCTCTAGGGGCAGACAGTATTACAATGTAAAATTAGTCATAGCTATAGAAATGTATCTCCATATTATAATATCGATCAAAAATATGAGACTACCCCCAACCCGCACCCTGCATATTGATGACACCACACAGCAACAGATCATAATCAACACGATTATGCTAATGGTTAATGGTTAAAGGCTAATTGTTATGAAAACAATCTAAAAAGTAACAATTTCTAAGGTCAATTTATTGGAATGTTAATTTTCAAGGCTTTTCATTGAAACTTTTTTCTTTTATTTTACTTTTCATTTTAGTTCAATGTGTATTAAAATATCATAACTGAGAACAACCCATTGCAAAGTTTGAGCAGTGTTTTTGCAAGCATAAATGAAACTGCAAAACAGGACCAGAGATTTTGAAATATAATTTGCAAAATGGCAATGCATTTCTTTATATAAATTTACATTTTCCCATATATACTGTATGTGCAACATTTAGTGCAAAATGAAAATTCAGTTATTTGATTTACATTTGCCATTTCCTACACTAGTTTTAATATGTACATTAAAAACATATTTTAGAGCTTTATAAGTTGCAAAATTAAAGGAAATTGAATTACCCAAATTGATTGTTTAGCATGTCCAAGCAAAAACTGTAGCAACATTATAATTTAATTGCCATTTTTCCTAAATGCATTTAGACTTTATGGGTAGGACACTTGAGATTGCATTTTTATCATGCTACCGCAAGATAATTGTAGCAAAATGCAGTGTGAATTTTTACATATATTCTGAGACAAAGGTGCAGCAAAAGGGTAGCAACATGGTTATTTAAATCTTTAAAGTGCATTGATACTTACACATAAGACTTTTGAATTGGATTTTCATTAAATACCCCACGATGATTTTAAAATGTACTCTTGACTTGATCACGTCCCCTATCTGTCAGTCATTATATCAAGGCGGGCTCGGCAATAAGATGCACAATAGGTCAATATTTACCATTGACCAAACGCTTTTCACCTGCTTTAACATCTCACTGTTCACACTCCTATTTATGCACATAAGCAAACACAGTTCTACACTTTTACCTAATTGCCACCATACTTTATTCTTCTACTATAATAGATTGCGTGCTACCGGACACCGCGACTGATGACTGTGATATTTAATAATAAGCTATCTAACTTTGTCTGTGGGATGTTCTGTGACAGCTGCATCTAGATTTGACTGGTGAAGTGTCATCTGGGGCAGGCAGGAGTAGCAGCAGTGTTTTCTGTTCGGTCACGTGTATCAACCAGAGTTACGTTCTTACCCCAAAATGAAAAACAGAGCGGTGCATTGTCCTAATGGGAGTGCATCAGAGCAGCATCAAGAATATAAAATATTTTGCAGTGAATCTCTTATTTGCATCTTTACTTTATTGCCAATAATAATGACAGGTTTGTGAAAGTGTAGAACTCGGTGAGCTCGCGCAAAACACATCTTCAGCACAGCGACTCATTTGCACGTCTCTGATTGGCCAATGCATTCAACAGACATGTCTACATGGCTACAATGCTCAATGCTGCAAAAGCGCGTCCTGAGTACCTTTAATGCAAAAAAAAACAAAAAACAAACAAACAAACAAACAAAAAAAACATATATATACTGTAATATGCACTTTTCATGATTAGGTAATCGCGGCAGCGATCTTATTCACATTTGTTTTTCTGATTAATTGTTTTGCTCTATGAGAAAGACAAGGTAACAAAATATTGGGGTCTTTACTATAAACATTTGGCCCCTGCAAGAAATGCGTTCTTTTTTTTTTGACGGCCTGCTAAGCGGATCGTTAGGAAAGATTAGATGAATGTTATAATTTATATTTGGGCCTTTTTTGGGCCTGCAATCGCTGATACAACCTTTAATGGCTAGTTTAGCTATTATTACATTAGCTAACTACCAACTAACTCGAGAACGAGTCAATCTTTCGTTCGTTATCTGACTAGGCTCATTGTTCATCTACAGTTCTCTATCTTCACAGCAGTTCAGTCAGTGTACTGTTTGAGTAAATTAATTACTCTGGGATATTGGTTTATTTTAACTCAGAGGGAGTGTCAACCACATAAAAAAACGTTAACAGCTTAATTAATTTGTGGATCAATGCTCATTGGAGACGCGAACCATTTCAAACGATTCAGTTTGATTCGGTGAACTGGTTCAACCGGTTCACTAAGATGAACCAGTTAAATCGAATGATTCGTTCACAAACCGGATATCACTCCACTGCAGTGAACGCACTCACAACAGACCCGGAAGAGAAGACAATGCTGAATAAAATCGTAGTTTTTGTTATTTTTTGACCAAAATGTATTTTCGATGCTTCAAGAAATTCTAACTGACCCTCTGATGTCACATGGACTACTTTGAAGATTTTTTTATTACCTTTCTGCACATGGACAGTATACCGTACACACACTTTCAATGCAGGGACAGTACGCTCCCGGACTAAATCTAAAATATCTTAAACTGTGTACCGAAGACGCACGGAGGTCTTATGGATTTAGAACGACATGAGGGTGAGCAACCCTAGGCTGTATCCATGGACTTGAAAAAGTCATTCCAGTTATTCAGATGAAGGTTAAATCTGCTATTTCAAAGTCTGTTGTCAGTGCCATACTTTCTGCTGCCATCAATGTGATCAGCGCCCATGATCAAACAACACTCATTTTTATTTAATTACAGAAGTGCTACGACAAAAAAATAATCATCATCCTTATGAAAAGCAAGCACTTTCAGTGCTTTGTGCTATTTACTAACAGCTTTAAAAAAATAATAATAAGAAGAAGAAATAACACTTGGTTCTCTATACGTTTTATATTGTATCTATTCCTTTCCTTTGTATTTATTATACAATTAGCAAAAGCAAAAAAGACTCTAACACTAGCGTGCTCTATTCTTTTTCTATTGTGTTTTCTTTTTATTTATTATATAATAAAAAAAAAACTTGCTATGTGTACTATATTAAACGAACTGAAACTTGTATAGACTTGCTATAACACTTACCATATATCATTGCTCTTTTGTTTATTTTGATTGCTTCCATTGTCCTAATTTGTAAGTCACTTTGGATAAAAGTGTCTACTAAATGTTAATGTATTAAACATGACCATTAGGAAAACAATAGGGATTTTGAGTTCTTGGACCCTGAAAACTCTATGTAAATAACTTTAGAAGTATTCAGGTCTCCAAACTAACTACAAAAATCTGGCATGGAAATCTAGATGGCTTAGTCCAATAGGTCTAACTCAGTCTGACATAATGACATCATTATCACATGTCACAGCTGATTGACACATTCCTGTATCGGTAGCCAATGAGCTAGCTGCTCAACATTGGTTAATGCTTCAGGATCCCTCCACCTTCCCCAACTCCACCTGTTCTGTATAGATCTGCTATGGGGTAATCACGTGTGCTATGGGGTTATTCATATATTTTGCATGCATATATTTTGCATGTAAGACAGCAACCTGTCTTACATGCTCACAGCAGCATGTTGTGGATGTATTGACAGACGTAAGTCTCTGTACTTGCCAGAACCAAACACAGTAACGTTACCATGCTAAACATTCCAAGAGTCATCATGACAGAAATATTGATGTTTTGCAACCTTTCTTCCTTCCAGTATGACACGGGTGCCACTACAAAGTTGCCCAGACTTAAGACATCTTTCAAATTAGAGCAAGTTGGAACAGAGAGGGATTAAGGTAAAGTAAAGTTGAAGATGAAGAGAGGTGTGATGACCAATTATGCTGCTACGTTCTTACCCCAAAATGAAAATTCTGTCATTAATTACTCACCCTCATGTCGTTCCAAACCCATAAGATCTTTGTTTATCTTCAGAACATAATTTACAATATTTTTGATTAAATCCAAGAATTCTCTGTGACCCCTGCATAGCGGTACTCTTGATAATGGCAGAAGACTGCTGACTGAACTTGATGGGGTAATTGTTAATGAACCTAACTGGATGGTGAAATTGTGCTGTACAGTCAGGGAGGAAGGGAAGATGAGAAGTGCTGTTGATCTTCTTGTGGAAATATGAAGATTATTTTTACTATTTGACCATCCAGCTATAGGTTCATTAACAATTACCCCATCAAGTTTTTGTTATTTTAGTATAAAATATCTGTGTTTATTTTTGTCAGCTGGATGATTGCTCACACAGTCACTATTATTGCTGGTTTCACATCATATCCCTTTGACACAGTATGTTGTTGTATGATGATGCAGTCTGGATGTAAAAGAGGTAATATCCAACAATCCTCTAATGTTCCACCCAAAATTCATAGGCCTTTTTGGTGTTTGGTTCAGTCCAGTCTTAATATGATGTAAAGAAAATTTTAAGCAAAAATTGTGCATTATGTGAAAGGACTCTCACTTAACTTGTGAAGCCTGACTAGTGTTGTACTAATAGTTATATAAAAGATAATATGCTTAGAATGTTTTCTTTTCTTTTCTTAAATGTTTCTTCTCTTCCCTAGCTTACATTATTGCATGTGCAATGAATGAACTTGGAGCAATACAGCTGCAGTCTTTTGTTGTTGTTGTTGTTCAGTCGGGTGACGGGATGGGGGGGGGCTTATGATATTAGACTTCGTAGCCTATAATAAAAGATAATGAATTTCAAACCTTAACTAAACACATGTTTATTCAAAGATCAACGGTCTGTCATTACTCTTTGGTCTGCCACAAGAAACAACAACATTAAACTCATGAACTCAAATGTCATTGTAAATTTTGACTGTTGTAACAGTGCGTAAATCAGACCTTTCTGTAACGCTAACGCTAATGAGCTTAAACTTATTTTTTGTACACAGTGCCGCGAACTGTCAATTACTCCTGTACGCGTGCATCACTGTCCTCCTCGCAGCTGCAGCAACTTGCACTCTCTTCATCAAGCTTTAAAACATTATTTCTTCAGATTCTATCAGACCTTGTCCAGCTGCACCAGTGGACTGTCTCTTAATGGGCCCTGTTGGGTTACCCCTTCTAATCCAGCGTGCATTAATTGACGTCTAGTTCGAGTCGATCTTGTTCGGTTCATTTGGATTTTGAGACTTCGTTTTCGCAGTTTAGGCTACAGCATTTAATGTCCCATACACACACAATTACTAACGAATAAGGCCCAGTGCAATTCATTAACGTGTACACGATTTGAAAAAATTGTGAATGTGCGTCACTTCACTGAAACAAATGCTTTTCAACGGGTGTCTGCAGAGTAAAGAATTACATTAATGTGCAGCATTTTGTTCAAATGGAGACATATTTGTAAATACAAATGTTATAGTTTGTATTAAAAATTATCATAATTTGTGCATGTAGGGATTAAAATGTGCATTTATGGATCAGGCGACGCTTGTGCATTCATCCAGGTCTCTTGTAAAGCGATTCTATTTGATTAATTTTAATTTTGAGACTTTCATTCCGTCCTTTAAGCTTTGCCCAATCCACACACACACAACTTGCGATCCACGCGCATTTGAGCCAAACCCCCCCCCCCCAAAAAACAGTGACCACTAGATAGCCCTATAACCCCACTAACATGCGCATTACATTGTGTACAGTTTTATGAATGTTAAATTTGTGTTTTCTTAGTTTCTTTTTGGTATAACTATTCTCCTCTGCCCATAGAAATACAATAAAGATGTTTCATTGAACTTGTTGTAACTTAACTTGACTTAAGATACAAAATTGCTAATAATTTTGCCAAACAAGAACTTTGTGACAATAGCCTACCATGTTTTTTCTTTTCTCGGAGAATTGCCTATGAGCACGCTAACTCTTTTCTGAATTAGGAGTTCTCCTTTCACGTGGAGAGTTGAGTTCTCTGATTTCCAAGAAGACCTGGAATAAGCAACATCTGGCTAACCTGGGCCTTCCTCTGCCTCCCTGATGCACCAGCAATTTCAATACATTTACCCTTCAGGATTTCTGATGGACCGATTGTAGGTTAAGCCTCCCTCTTTTGGCTGAGAGCTAGGTGTTATGCTCCCTCAGCATTACACCATAGATTGAGTTGATGACTTCTCAAATAAATTGTTCTTGGGATGCACCATTTCCAGCTATGGGCTGCTCCTTTAGACTGCCACGAGGGCCCCTTAAAATGGTATCTTTAAAATCCATGTTACAGTGTGCACACAAAGTCCCTGTGCACTTTCTAAAATCCACACTGTGGTAAGATTGCACATTAAGCAATTTGTGTTCTTTCTAAAATCCTATGTACAGTATTGTTCAAAATAATAGCAGTACAATGTGACTAACCAGAATAAGCAAGGATTTTGGTATATTTTTATTGCTCCATGTCAAACAGGTTACCAGTAGGTGCAGTAGTTTCTCAGAAAACAAACAAGACCCATAGAAACCGCTAGGGGACTCAATGTCTCTACAGTGAACAGACAGAGCATTAAATATAAATAAGTGTCAGTAACAGATACAATAAAGGTAGACACTGTTAAGAGTTATGAGGTACTGAGGTACTGATATAAGAACATTGGGGAAGAGAAGTGTCCAAAATGTCACTGTAGAGTGTCGCAGAGCTAGATTAAAGAAAATTTTAAGTAGCAGTGCAGATGCAATAAGTAAACTTAAGAGCAGCACGTATTTTGATTTCGTATTTCCGAGTAGAGCAGTGTCCAAAATGTCATTGTAGATTGTCACAGAGCTACATGAAAGAATATAAAAGTGTCAGTACAATAAAAATAAACTTAAGAGCAGCATGTATTCTGGTTTTAGATGAAGAATAGCTGGCTGTTAAGTAGTCTGATGGCTTGAAGATAAAAGCTGTTCTTCAGTCTGGTTGTCTGTGATCAGATGGATAGTAAGCGTCTGCCAGATGGCAGTGTGGCAAACATGTGATGAGCAGGGTGAGTAATATCCTTGATGATGCTGTGGTCCTTTCTGCAAGCAGCGAGTTTGATAGATGTCCTGTAAGGCTGGGGTCGAATGTCCAATGACGAGCTCTGCTGTTCTCACCACTCTCTGAAGAGCTTTACGGTCTAAAGAAGAGCAGTTGCCACTATACGTGGTTACATAAGTAACCTGAGACGTTTTTGTCCCAATAATGCCATGGCATTCATCTGATAAAATTTATATATGATAATTTACACTCAATATGTTATTGCATACTGTGTTTTATAATGTACTACAGTACTGAAGTATACATATTCAATGATGAACTGTCATTTTGCATTATTGAAACCTAATTAATGTTGTTCAGTTGCTTTGACAAAATCTTTTTTTTTTAAAGCACTATATAAATTAGTGGTGTCAAAAGTATTGGCATTCATTACTCAAGTAGAAGTATAGATACTAGGGTTTAAAAGGACTTTTGTAGAAGTTGAAGTATCAACTCAAGCTTTTTACTCAAGTAAAAGTGTAAAAGTACTGGTTTAAAAAACTACTTAAAGTATAAAAGTAAAAGTAATGTAAGGAAAAAAAATGGCTACATTTTTTACAATACAGTAAAAAACACTACCCCTCCTCAAAAAAAAGTTTTTTCTAAAGGCCATAGGCCATAATGACTATAATGTTATATTAAAATGTTCATGTTGAAAAATTTGGGATGCACTAGGCTACCTCTTTCAGCCGCATATATGCCCATTGAAAATGAACGCACTTTAGTACAATGCAGATACATTAAAGGACTAGAGATATCAATAACCTTTAATTGAATGCAAATGTACATACAAGCTTAGCTGCAGGAATCTGTGAGGGCAATCGACAAGAACACTGGTGCAGGCTTAGTAACAATTACCCTTGTATAGTTGTCTATTTACAATAAACATTATAGTGCTGTTAAAATGAATGATTAATCCAAGTGATTAATCAAAAACTAAAAATGAAAAATAACTCAATCCTGATACCTTCTTGATTGATAGTTTCCTGTATTCGTTACATATGTCTGCTATGTTCAGTGTTGGGGGTAACGAGTTACAAAGTTGGTATAGCCTAGTTATCACAACATTGTCAATTGCGTCATCAATCGCCAACGATAATTTATTAAAACATCTCACTACCGAACTACCTACAGTAGCTTAATTTGTGGAGGACGAACAGAAAGCACCCATTTGGTAAATAAGCCAGTGAGAAATAATAACTTTTAAGTAGGGTCCAGTGCCTTTTCAATACTTTTAAAATGGTACCGGCGTCTAAACATTGCCTGAACCGATACTTAAAAAAAAAAAATAACCACAAAAAAACTATGGATAATATTAAAGAACATTACAAATATTTAAAATAAATCCATAGCTTTCACCTTGGATGCTCTCATTTCCCAAGTTGTGCTTCCCTTAATCTAAGGCTAATAAATGTATTTCACAATCTGGGTCATTATTTAATACAAAATCACACATAATGTTTCTACTGTATCTCTGTCACTCACTCTGATATTTAGTTAAGATGAGTGCTGCCTGTCACTGTCTTTAATCAATTTTGTGAATTACTGTATGTGTGGGGCTTAGAATAATATTCCCTGGAACGTTGATGTTAATGTTTAGAGAAAGAGTACGCCCCCCAAATGTCTTTATTTTATTTTTATTTCTTTTATTGTTCACTTAGTTCATATGTACTCTAAATTTGGAGTTAATGGAGTTAATGCAGGAAATGTGTTTAAATCGAGGTTGGTGCAAATGCATTAATTTATATTGAGTGATGCTCAAGTAGGCATGTTGTTATAGCGATCTTACAGGAGAGGGCGCCCCCAGAAGACAGGGGCGGGCGCGGAGAAGACGCAGAAGAAGAGTGGTTTTTGTAGTATTGTGAACGCACGCAAAGTTTTGTCTAATGTGAATAAATGCCGTGCAGTGAACCAGATTAAACGAACCCATCAAATTATGCACGTCTTGGAATTGATTGATTTCGACATGCAACATATGCTCATTCTTTATAAAGTAGCAACAATGTCATTTTTAAAATACAGTACTGTGCAAAAGTCTTAGGCACATTAGTATTTTCACCACAAAAAAGGGTTTTAAGCCAGTTATTTATATCTTTTGCTGTAGTGTGTAAGTAGGGATTAGTTTGCCATTAACTTACAATCTAGTGTGATTTTGAATGCACAAGCAGTCTGACAACGGCAAAATTAATGTTTGGAAATGTAAACTGATATTTTATACTGACACACTTGAACAATATAAATAACTGGCCGAACACCATTCTTTTAAGTGAAAATACTAACATGCCTAAGACTTTTGCACAGTAGTGTGTGTATAAAGTACGTATGATTAGATTAAGTATATTCAAATAAGTGTAATTAAAGTATATGTTCGTTCATATATGTTAAGGGCTAGATTTTGGCTGGAGGAAACAGCTGTTTAGTGATGAGCTGTGAAAAAAACTTTACAAAAGGTGAGAAACCGACTGCTCCTCAGTGACCTTTTGTAAACTGTATTTATGACAAAGAACTGTACAGATACAGATATTCCAACAATCTATCGATAAACACATAACTTGTGTTCTCTGTTTGTGTTTAAGTGCGCATGCGCTGCTTCGCTGGCGGTATGTGGATTGAAGAGTGCGCTGAAAGACGGGAGTAGACTGGTCTGACGCCGGTCTCATATGACATTTAAAGCTGCAGTAGGAAACTTTTGTAAAAATATATTTTTTACATATTTGTTAAACCTGCCATTATGTCCTGACAGTAGCATATGAGACAGATATTCTGTGAAAAAAATCAAGTTCCTCTGGCTCCTCTCAGTGGTCCTATTGCCATTTGCAGAAATTCATCCGCTCCCGGTAAGAAACAACCAATCAGAGCTGCGGTCCGTAACTTTGTTTGTGTTCAAAATGTAGAAAAATGTATATAATAAGCGAGTACACCATGAATCCATTTTCCAAACCGTGTTTTTAGCTTGTCCTGAATCACTAGGGTGCACCTATAATAAGTGTTTATATTGGACTATTTTAGATTGCTTCGGGGATACCGCGGCGGAGTAACCCAGTACCTTTGATTGTTCATAGACATAAACAGTGAGAAGTAGTTCCGGCTACTATGTTCTTCTGCAAGACGCAAGCAGTTCTGTTTATTAACCGCTAGAGCGTCAAAAGTTACCTACCGCAGCTTTAAGGGGACTGACTCTGAGGCGATCGGATACCGGTTCCATACCCAACCCTTCTTTTTAAGAAATATATGTTTACATAAACGAACCCAAAACTGGTTATGTGCTTGCTAGAGTGTGATGTTATTTGTGTCATGTGCAGGTGCGATGGATCATGTACAAACCAATAGGGTGTCGGAATGGTATATGTTTATACTTCTCATCCAACCACAATCAAATTCTCTCCGTCCGGATGGCGCAATTTATCTGGATAGTTTTAATTTTAATGATGACAAATGAAAACAAGCCGAAATGAAATAGAAGTAACGAACCTATTTTTAAAATGTAAGGAGTAGAAAGTACAGACACTTGCGTGAAAATGTAAGGAGTAGAAGTAAAAAGTCGGCTTAAAAATAATTACTCAAGTAAAGTATAGATACCCAAAATTTATACTTAAGTAATGTAACAAAGTATTTGTACTTCGTTACTTGACACTTCTGATATAAATAAAGGTGACTTGACTTGCCTTGACATATCTGCCACCATATTTACCTGTTGCTAAAGAAAATGCTGATATTTTGTGTAATCAGAATTTATCATTGTTTGCAAATGTAATGAGAATATATAGATTTTTTTGCCTGCCAAAAATTTTATTGTTCAGTTAAAGATATCTTAGTGTTGATACAGTTCTGTCCAATATGTACAGTATACCAATTATGAAATTAGTTAAATTGGGCAATGTACCATTATTCTTTACTACTATAAAGCCTTATTAACAAGACTTTAAAAAGAACAGTTAGCACATTTATTTGCAAGATAACAGCCTCCACAGCTGTGCTGAATTAATGTTCAGTTTGTGTCATGTGACGACATTGTAGCACACTATTCTGAAACATTTTTTTTGCATATTGCATACTGTTTCAATCACTATTCTTTAACCTGATAACTGTCACTCACGTTTTTGAAGATAGACTTGAATGTGTATGATACAAACCTAAATTTTTATATTTCATGACTGAAAACATTTTGTAACATGATTTTGATGTGCCATTTACATGGTAATGCAATGTCTGATTTTAAAATGGGTTTTGAAGGATGAATTTTGAGATTTTATGTTTTCAAGTGATATATAACTTCTGATGATTTCTAAAATGTGATAGAGAAAAAGGCAACGAGGAAGTCTTATTTTTAAACAAAGGTCAAAGCTCCTTTTGTAATGTAGATTTCTGAGGGTGCACTCTTGTCATAAATTGATCTATCACTTTTCCTACATAATTTTTAACAAAAAATATTGGTATAATATATATTTGGGATTCTTAGACCTTTCCAACGATATATAGTTTGTCAAGATTAGATTAAATTTGATTGTAATATAGTATAGTCAATGTAGGCGTCCCGTATACGGGACGGGGTGACATTTAACAGGTTAAATAATAGTAGGCAGTATGCACTGTGTAGCCTACTGGGCAGTAAACAGTAAGCAATTATACCATTTGAACACAGCCTAATTCATGTTTTTTTTCTGTGGTTGCTCGGTCATTCCCGTGGGTGCTTGAACACCTGATCACCCAGGAGACCAGTGCCTACGATGTTGGTTGACTAGTTCTAGTCTAACTGGTTTTTCCAGGAAGGCAGTGCAACTGAATAGCCTATGACAGACACCAAATATTTCCATACAGAGGTCGGGTTTCCTCCACCTTAAAGCACAGATGAGTCAGTAGCAAAAGAGCAGACATCTCATTGTATCTCACGATCAGGGCCTTAGAAAAGTAATTGACTATCTATAAATTAAGACATTAACCAGCAGCATCACGGAACAATGAGTGAGACCGTTTTTTCATTTGCCCAGGACTTTTTGGCTGGTGGAATCGCCGCTGTGATTTCGGAGACTGCTGTTGCTCCCATAGAAAGAGTCAAGCTGCTCCTTCAGGTACGCTTTACAATAAACTTGTACTCTTCGTACGTGTAACATGCTTTATAAAGTAGGTATGAATTATATATTTCACATGTCTGTCCATCTTGGTAAATATTGAATATGCTCTTGTCTTGATCATGCTTTTAATGATGGTGCATAACTTTGTCTTATAATAAAAATTAGCTGGAGCAATGATGATTATTAAATAAAAATGTTCCAGGAGCATCTTCCACAAGCATCTTTTTCACACAACCGTGCACTTTTTCAAGGTTGTTCATGTTGTTAACCAGTCAACTTCTTATATTAAGTTAAAGAGCATTATGTTAAAGTAAACATTTTTATTCAACATGCATGTGCATTTTAGACACTCCTTTGTCTGTGCGGGCATTCTGGTTTATTTCGGCTGATCACATGTGCTAGTAATGTAAATAAAAAGACCCCTTTCAGGGGCAGACAGAATTACAATTTAAAATGAGCTAGTCATAGCTATACAAATGTATCTCCATATTATAATATCTACAAAATATATTTCTGTAAGTACATATGAGACTACCCCATCGACCTGCATCCTGCATATTGATGACATCACACAGCAACAGATCATAATCAACACGATTTTTGTCGACTGCAGTTTCCATTGGTGTAAGGTCATTTGTAAGGTTAGGTTTAGATTTTACATGGTCTGCGGAAACATGATATTTTAGTAACAATATTCAAGGCTAACGGTTATGAAAACAATCTAAAAGTTACAATTTATGCAGTCAATTTATTTATTGTCTAATTGTGTTAATTTTCAAGGCTTTTACATGAAACTTTTATTTATCTTTTCATTTTAGTTCAGTGTGTATTAAAATATCATAATCGAGAACAACCCAGTGCAAATTTTAAGCATCATTTTTTATTTTTTTATTTTTGCAGGCATAAATGGAACTGCAAAAAGGGGACACCTTGTTCCAAACGAAAATGTGCAACTTAACCAGATATTCTCAAATGTAATTTGCAAAATGGCAATGTATTTCTATATTTAAATTTAAATTTCCCCATAAATACTGTATGTGCAACATTTATTGCAAAATGAAAATTCATTGATATAATTACATTTGCCATTTCCTACACTAGTTTTAATATGTATATTATATATTTATATTTATATATTTATTTATAATATGTTTATAATATGTTCATATAATTTAATATGTTTAATTAAAAACATATTTTGGAGCTTTATAAAATGAAAAATTAAAATTAAATTGTATTGCCCAAATCGATTGTTTAACATGCCCAAGCAAAAACTGTAGCAAAAGTATAATTTACTTGTAATTTTTCCTAAATCCATTTAGACTTTACAGGTAGGATACTTGAGATTGCATTTTCATCATGCTACCACAAGATAATTGTAGCAAAATGCAGTGTGAATTTTTAAATATATTCTAAACCTAAGGTGCATCAAAAGGGTAGCAACATGGTGATTTAAATGCCTTTTATTTTTCTTAAATGCATTGATACTTACGGATAAGGTGTTTGAATTTTATTTTTTTATTAAATACCCCTAGCTTATTTGAAAATGCATTCCAAGCCGATCACGCCCCTTACCTGTCAGTCATTATATCAAGACAGGGCTCAGCAATAAGATGCACAAAAGGTCAGTATTCACCATTGACCAAACGCTTTACACCTGCCGCAACATTTCACTGTTTACACTCCTATTGATGCACATAATCAAACAGACAATTCTACACTTTTACCTAATTGCCACCATACTTTATTCTTCTCCTAAAATAGATTGCGTGTCTCCGAACACCTAAGTGTTGCAGGTGCATCGCACATCACGCTGAGTGATGCAGGTAGCCTAATTTAATAGTGCAATTTTAACGTTACACTTATTTACTTCCTTACATTATATTTTGTTCCTCTCTTTAAATCCGTCATGAAAGCTCTCACTGTTTACAGCCACCGGACATTGCGATTGATGCCCATGATTTTTAATAATAAAGGATCTAACTATCTCTGGCATTTTCTGTGACAGCTGTGTCTGGATTTGACTGGTGAAGTGTCATCTTGGGCAAGCAGGAGTAGCAGCAGCATTTTCTGTACGGTCACGGGCATCAACCGGAGTGTAAACAGACCGATTTTAAGGCAACAGAACCCGTTTAATCCCACCGGTTACAATAGTGACCATAATAAAATAAAAATAAATGTTTTTATTTTTAAAGCTCTAAAAACCTTACTGACTTATGTTTTAGTGTACTTCCTGCAAATATGGTAAAAAATAAAGGGTCTCAATCTATGGGCAGTTTCACATGATTATTGAAAATTGTCACATGATCAGAACTTATTTCCTGTTTGCACCTTGAGAAGATGATGGCTGCATCAAAGCTCCAGAACTAAAGGCTAGTAAAGTGTCTTAACATAAATATATGACAACGATTTTTGGTGCATGATCTTTAGGGTGTCTAGTATTAATATATGCATTCACATATAGGCCTATTTAGTTTTGTTGAGTGCGCGACGCTTAGGTGCCACCACCGGACTTGCTATCTATTATGGGTTAAAAGAGAGGAAGTCAACACTGTGTCTACACCGGACTTGAGCGGCG